>NW_012148197.1:1701247-1730303 GCF_000956105.1 Propithecus coquereli | reverse complement strand
TCTCGCTCTTGCTCAGGCTGGTCTCGAACTCCTGAGCTCAAACAAGCCGCCCGCCTCGGCCTCCCAGAGAGCTAGGATTACAGGCGTGAGCCACCGCGCCCGGCCCATTTGCAGCATTATTGATTGTCAACATTTGATTGCAAATATTATGTCTTCCTAAAGGGAAAAAATACCAGAATAAAATTATAATTGATATGTTTAGCAAAGTAGATAATTAAAAACATTGTGTGTCGTCATAAACACTCTTAGGCACAACTGAGTGGACTACAAAAAGAAAACAGTAAATTTTATGCAGGTATTTTGGATGCAAATAAATATTAAGGCAACTATAATTCATACTTCACGAAAGAATAATGAATAGTGAAAACTTCACCAAACTGTGACATAGTTATTGAACCATGTCAAAAAGCCGTATCTTTTTTTTTCTCTTTTTATTTCTTCTGCATGTTAGAAGCAGGGGGTGAGAAAGAAGGGAAAAGTGTACATTATTTTAAAGAAATGACAATTTTGTCACTTCTAGTGCTTAGTAAAGCTTATAACCTGGTTGCTATTCCATGCATGGAAACCGCAAGTCAAATATTTCTGTTAACTATGAGTGAAGTTTAAAATTCAAAGCCTGTAGTCAAGAAAGATGAATCAAGACCACACAGATATGATTTTTAAAAGGCTCAATGAAATGAAATATATTTAAAAATAAAATCAAATAAAAATTCAAATAAATAAAACAGATCACCTGTAAGACTGTAGTATTTGACAATTGGTCCTTTTAAATTCCAATTGCATGGATGCATGTATATTTTCCCTGCCTCAAAAACAATGCATTTGTTTTGAAAACCCTGGAATAGACATCTTGTATAGTAACTGAAGATTTAAGCATGGAACCACTTCTAAAGATGCTTCCAAAACATTTTGGTTGGGGAGGACCCTGAAAATAGTGCTTGTCACTCCCTAGGACCCAGTTATATTCTTAAGTACTCCCTACTTTGATAGTTAGGGGGTTTGGTGGAACCTCATTCCTGACCTGAATCTGTCTGCTTTTGTAACTGATCAGTGGACTCAAATCTGCACGTCTTCTATTCAGTTCGGTCAATACGGGCTTGCCTGTCACCCTTCATTGTGTGTCTTCAAAGAACAGTTGCCACCTTATCTGGAAACAGCTCTCTTTACGAGTGCTACTCATGTGAAATAATCTTTCACCACTGAGGCCACTCTTTCCCTAGCACAAGAAGAGACATTTATCTTGCTGCTAATGGATAATTAATTTTAAAAATGTATATTATGACACAATTAAAAAAAAAGAAAAAGGCAAGCTGGACAATGGGACTAAATGTCCCTTCTTTAAATTGACTCCTATTTAGTTCTTCCAATGTCATCCCAAACACAGATAACTTTTCTTTCATGAATTGTTCTCCTGAATGATTTATACGTGTTGTGTTATCTGAGGCTCTCTCCAGGTCCCCTGGTGGATTTAGCCAGCCATCAGCTGCATAATTGTTAATTTTAACACTATAAAAGGTTCTGATGCAGAAGAGATATGATGTTGGTGGAAGAATTAATTGAAATGTATCTCCCCATCACACTAGTCTCCTACTGCTGGTTTCCCACACACAAAAAATTATGCTTTAGATTTAAGGTTAAAATAAATTTACATCTTTGCCGCTCATAAAGCTTAGGGTCTAGTGGTAAATGGAAATGTTAATTGTTTCTAATACCCATGAAGGTTTTTCACCCTGAGAACAATTCCAGGGACTGAACAGGTCACGGTCCAGTGCACATTTTCATAGGTGGAGAAGTTCTTGCAGTCAAAGGCTGGCGAGAGACAGAGCAGGATGGAAGGTTACGGGAAGGGAAGTGAGGGAGAGGGGAGAAACAAAGAAGACTGAGAAGAAATAAAATAATATGGCTCATTTATTCCTAAATCTGCAATCCTCCTTCTGTACCTCTCAACACTAGTTATAATTTTCTAGACTTTCCAAGCAGCCAAAGAAAGCAATATAAGGTTAACTAGGCCATATTTCAGCCCCGATATTTCCTTTGTAAGAATGTCAGTGTACATGAGGTATGGTCTAAAAGGCCTTCGGAAAAATTATATTTAGATATTTGAGGTGATAGAAAACAAAAACATGTTAAATGTAAGTTATGGGTCACTTTAATTTTCCATGCACACATCTGAATGCTTCTGGTGTCATCTAAATGCTTCTGGATCCCCCTCTCAGCTAATCAGGTAACAAACTTGTAAGTATGTGTGACTGGGCCCAGGGAAAGGCTTGGTCCATGGAGCGCACAGATGGGAGTAAAAGAGTATTGCAAGCCAAGCCTGTCGAGTCATTCATTCACTCATGTCATTCAACAGACATTTCATAAGCACCTACTAAGTGCCTGCCTCTGAGCCAGCCACTGTCACTGGGGTATATAAACTGCGTCCTTGCCCCTGAGGAGTTCACGGAGTAACAGAAGAGGGGCAAGTAGGGAAATAAGGGAATAGAAGCCCAGAAGAGAGACACTAGAAAATAGCATTTTTAACTTTTCTCATTGTTTTCAAATGAAAATGCCACCGGATTTCACAAATCAGAAAAATTTCCAGGCACATTTTCCTACAGACCCAACCTTCACCAGTGCTCATTTCTGCCCCATTTGTAGCTCCCAAATGGCATTCATACTCGTTTCAGCAGACGACAGCCAGATCCTCAAAACTGCAAGGAAGAGCTTTCGAAGCCCCCTCACCTTCAGCTGACTTTAACTAGTTCCTCCTGTCTGTTTTTCTGAAACATGAAAGCCGGAAATTGCTAAGGGGTGAAGGCTACCATCACTCGAATGACATTTTCTTGCTTAGTAAAATACTAAACATTTTGCTTTCGTATTGCATAGTGCGTCTTCAGCAAACAAAAAGAGCATGCTCAACATTTTTTTTTCTTTTTGGCCACACAGCAAATTCAAGGATTATGTGGCTATAATTTTAGGACACAAAGGCTCAGCTTTCTTAAAGCCAAAAGAAATACCAACTGATTTGTGAACATTCTTATATATTACATTCTTATATGCTAAAGATAAGAGTATCACCCAAGTCTTTCCATAGTAAAGCTCAAAGATGGCCTATCTAGGGTCAGGAATAGGGAAACTTCACTCATTTCTACTGGTAGACTATAATTCCTTGTTCACAGCAATCTGCATCTTTAATTGCATTTTCTTTTTAAAGCTCAATGTAGATAAGTAGATCTATACACAGAATTACAATGCAGCAATTGAGAACCAGTGATTTTCTAAGCCAGAGATATTGGGTATTTAATTTTGCTTCTTAAATCCACACTATGGTGGGCTCTTATGAACACAATAGCGAAGGAGCTATGTCCTAATCAGTTTATAAGATAGTATGAAAAAAATGCATAATAGACCAACCAGATGTGTAAATATAATAATACAAAGAAATCTAATCTACTGCAAAGCTATAATTTAATCCTTCTATAACACAAGGGTATTGAAAACCGGCTTATGAATAGCTCAAAAATGCATAACTGAACTTAATAGCTTTGGTTCAGTTTAAAACATTCAATTTGAACTTATAATTTATATAAATTATTATTAAATTTTTACTTTGAAAAGAAATCATAGATTATATCTAAAGAAGAGAAGATTTGTAAATAACAGCCTAAATATTTAAAAATAGTGCAAGACCGAGTTCTTCATGCCAGCAAGGGTGAAAATGCTAGGCACATGCATCAGGTCTGTGTGCATATGTATGTTTGTCTAACACAGGGTAAGGATGCATGAGTATAATGTGAAATGGCAAAAGTCACCTTCCAATATTTTGTTTTATTATTTTGTGTGAATAACAATAATAAAAGATAGTCAAGGCTACATTCATAAAAGTAATATCTATTATACAAAACAAAGTGCCCTTGTAACAAATGAAGATACTTTTTGACTTTTTAAAAATAGAATAATGAAAAGCTGAGCTAATGAACACAATAGGGATTAAAAATAGGAGAATAAGATAAAGGGAAGCCTGTTATGATGTTAGCAAGAACTGCCTTTAAACAAACCCAACATTTGCAATTTATAAACTTTTGTTAATGAGGTTTTGAGTTACTCTTCCTGAAACTCAATTGCACAGTAATCATTATCCTTCACCTTTTTCCCTTGTGTTCCTTGGCTCCATTGGATATCTCATTATTTACCCACAGTTTCTCTTGATTCTCCTCTTTTTTTTCTTTTTAACCCTCCCTTATTCTCTTTCTTCCTTTAATCCTCCCCACATAACTGAATGAACAAACATCATGTCATCAGCTTTCAGCAGCACTGCCCTTCCTTGGATGCAGGCTAGACCCCTTCGCCCAAACATACCAGAAACACACGGAGAGTAGATAGAGAGGAGAGCTCCAAAGAGAAATATTCTTCTTAATTGCAATTCCTTCATCCCCTTCTCAACTCTCTGTAAATAAGGAAGCTCAGATATGTTTTGCTCGTGTATCCCCAACAGCATAGATATGGGATATACATCAGAGTCATTTGATCGATAATGCTTTACCTAATGAAAGCCAATTGTGTGAAAGTCAAACATCTCACGTGTTATGTTGATTTCATTGCTTTGCTGGATAATGTCACCATCTATAATAGATGGAAAAGTTCATGGTCTGAAAACTTCACAAATAACATAAAATCACAAATAGATATTCATCAGAAACAGATGCTGGCTATGGGCGGGTGTGAACATATACAGTACACACTGGAATAAAATAGTCCCGTGTATACGATGGTGCTAGAGGAGGCTGTGGAGACAGACTTGGGGCTCTGCAGATCATGGTCATGTTCTATGTTCACTACACAAATGACTCCTCATCATTTTTTAATTTCTCCATACCAAATCCAAATCTTCCATTAGTTTAGTCAGAGTTTCATTGGACATCTTCATGTGTTTGTGTTTCAGAGACCATTTGCTCTGCATTCTTATTTGCTTATAATATTTTTCTGAGCAATCTAAAGAGAGAATTCACTGGTATCGAATTAGGAAAATATAAAATAGTGACAACTAACACACTGAAATGATTTGGCAGAATTTGGATCAGTAAAGAGTAACATGATTAAGCTGTATAATTTATGCTTTTCAGAAACATATCCCCATGGCAATTAAAAACAGAGATTATAAACTTAAGATGCAGCAATGCACTCAAATCACCTACAAAAACTTGTTTGCAGAATGTAAACTATACCTCTCAAGTAGCTATTATTGGATCTCAAAAATACAGCAATATTAATTGAAGTCTAATTAAAGTGGCTATATGTTGTCAAGGTACATAATAAGTAGGTAAAATACTTATATTTATCATATATTTAAAGATGTAAAATAAATAATGAGAAAAGAACTCAGCAAACTGCTTGGTTCTCATGTCTAGTTCCTCTTCCTCTCCACATCACCCACTGAAGAAATAAGCAGCATAAAAGCAAATATACAAGAAAAAGAGGGAAGGAAACTGTTTAGATCAGAAGACACTAAAGAGAAATAATAATCATATGCAATATATGGGACTTGTTTGGATTCTGATTTAAGGAAACCTATACTTTATTTAAAAAAATTGAGAGAAAAATGAATACAGACTGGGTATTAGATTATATTGAATAATAATTATTAATTTTGTTGGATGTACCAAGATATTGTGGTTCTGCTGGGGGAAAAATACCAGCATCTGTTGGCGATATATCCTGAAGTATTACCAGTGAAATTACATGAGCTCTTGGATTTGTTTCAACATATTGTAGGAAAAAAAATGTGGAATAAAAAAAAATGGCAGAATATTGATAATTATTGAAGCTGGGTAATGGGATCATACTGTTTTCCCTGACTTTGTTTACATGTGAAGATTTTCATAGTACAAGAATGAAAAATAAATAAGCCAACAGCCAAACTCTTGACGATCTTTCAGGACAGACACAAAATCCAATGGTGCTGGCAGGAAAGATAGGGCTGGTGATTATGGGTCAACCGTTATGGGAACAGACGCACAAGGTCCACCATGGCTGCCATTCCTCAAGCCAGTGCTCAGATTCTTCCTGTCCTGGCATCGTTTTGAGATACATTTCTAGCCTTCCTCCAGCTTCAGGACCATGGCACTTAGCTGCCCAACACTCAGGCTTTCTCCAGACTACTTGTTGGTAAAGAAGCTAAGAGTTTAATGAACAAAGAGAACGTGCATGGCTGTGAGGTTAGAAGTTAACACCGTCAGCAAGTGTTCCCACCTGTAGCGGGAACAGGCCCGTGTGCCTGGTGTTTCCGTCTTTAAAAACATCTCCCTTTACTGCATAGCAGTATTAGGTGTGTATTATTGTCTCTTTGAAGACAAGAGATCTGGCTGCCACCACTCAAGGATGGTGGCCATGGGCTGCATTAAAGAAAGTTGTGATGATGGATCACCACATGATCCCAAACATGGGCACCCATCCCTTCTCTCTCTGAGATCCCATGTGCACTCAATGTGAATAAAGTGTCACAGGGTTTCATATGTAATGTTTGGTTTCACCTACACTGAGACGTCTATGCACTGAGGAAGGAGAATCTCCCCGGTGACTGTCTGTTTGTGTCCTGACAGTTTGTTTGCCTGTCTGGCCATACCCTGGTCAATAGTTCTGTCAAAAGAGTTGAAAAAAAGAATAAAGACTGTAGCTCATTATCTAATTGTCAAGGCTTTGGTAGATGCGAGAACCTAGAGCTATGACATAGAAACAGTATGAGCCATGTTTATCCTCCCATTTTTTTTATAATTTTTACTTAAACTCTCAGAGTCTGTATCTCCGTATCTATAAAATGAAAGAAAAATGTAAAAGAGAAAAAGTGCATACTTCCTAGAGTAGTTATGAGTATTAAATGAGCTCATTCAAATACAACTTTTAGCACAGATTTCAACACACAGCTCTCAACAATATATTATAATAATACACATGCCCTAAAATAAATAGAAATAAATTATAATCCCTGGTTGGTTATTAATAAGTGAATTACCTTCTTCTTGCAAAAAAAATACTGAGTCAAAATAGTAGCACTGGTACCAGGGAAAAGGTTGGGTTTTGATCGATGGGAAAAGTTTCTTGAGAGTCACAAAAATCTCCAGGCAACCGTGGCTAGATATCTGAGAGCGGGACTGTCTGTCATAAGAAGTTATTCTAGGGAACTCAACTTTAGGAAGCCTGTTTAAGTATTTAAAAAAAAATCTTCTGTCTTTTCCTTCTTGGTCTGTCTTCAATGAAATAAAAAGAAAGCCCTCTGTGTACATTACTTCGGTTGACTCTATGATGAATTCCCCTTGCAGATCGGTATACGGCAGTGTCTTAGCTTTGGTTGATATAACAAAATACCACAGACTGGGTGGCTTAAACAACTGGGTGGCTTAAACTCGTTTCTCAGAGCTCTGGAGGCTGGAAAATCCAAGATCAAGGTGCCAGTACATTTGGTGTCTGGTAAGGGCCCTCTTCCTGGTTTGTGACTGGCCACCTTCTTGCTGTTTCCTTGCTAAGCAGAGAGCAAGAGAGCAAGCGCTGGTCTGTTCTTCCTTTGCAGGCACTAATCCTATCATGGGGGCTCCACCCTCATGACCTCATCTAAACCTAATCGCCTCCCAAAGACCCCACCTCCAAATGTACTGGGGAAAAGGTCTTCAACATATAAATTTTGGGGGGACACAAACATTCAGTTCATAAAGGTAGCTATTTTGATTGTGTTGTTGTAAATGTTACTGAGAATCAGAAGTCACAGCAGAACGAACAGCAAAAAAACTGAATGCTTTTCACATTTGTTGTGCCTGGAATGGGATTTGTCCTATATTCTGGAGCTGAGCTGAACCTGCTGGCAGGGGCACAGCTGCCTAAGCCTCAAGTTAGGAATGGAAACACAGAAAGCCAAATGGGCCCTTGCAGCTACCAGAACAAGTGAACAATATTTTTTAATAGAGACATGTCTGGGTTTTTTTGGCTAAACTTTTAGGTATTTAATATTCTAAGAAGTGAAAACTTACCCATCTAGAACATACAAAGAAGATAATTAATTCAGATGTCACAATTAACATTAAAACAAAACGAAACAAAAACCTTTTTTATCTATAGCGACAGGATTTTTTCATAATACTTTGCAGAGAAGCCAAAAGCTTTCAAGCCGTTCTCACCAACAGCCAGATGTGCTACAACATTCTGCAATCAAGCACTAAAGTAAGCTCTTCCCATGTGGGGAAGAGCGTGCATGTTCTCTTCGGCAGACACCTTCCTGTACCCCACCTGCGTGGAAACACTGCTGCCCGCTCCTTCCAGCCATGTGACTCAATGCTTCCCTATGAGCCATATGACTTTTAAAAAATGCTTCCCAGTAGCCAAACACTCCTCAAATTACAGATAGATTGTGGATAATGTACCCCCTTTTTCTAATTTTCTGTAGGTTGGATTAAATGTGTAGTTTTAAATAACATGATGATCAAGTACATTAGGGAAAACCCAAGATTTTACTATTTCTCTCTATTTGACTCAGACCCTTTTAGCTGAGCAGAGGTGGAATAACCTAATAGCATCTTCTCCCTGTTCCTGGTTTAGCCCTGAACTATTCGCCAGACCCACGCCACACTCTACACCCCAATCTGCTCTTAAACCTGACCTCAAAAACTCATTCTCTCTTTTGTGGCTTCTCCTCATGGGATCAGGCTCTGCTTTCCTGTATCTGACCTTGTCACCTTTCTTTTTCACTCTCTCTCTCTCTCTTTTTTTTTTTTTGAGACAGTGTCTGTCTCTTTCACCCAGGCTGGAGTGCAGTGGCATCATCATAGCTCACTGCAGCCTCGAACCCCTGATTTTTATTTTTCATAGAGATGGGGTCTCTCCATGTTACCCAGGCTGGTCTCAAACTCCTGGGCTTAAGTGATCCTCTCACCTCAACCTCCCAAAGTGCTGGGATTACAGGTGTGATCCACCATACCGGCCCCTGACTTGTCATCTTTCTTTGACTCTCAAACTGTCCTTAAGTCATGTTGGGATCTGAGTCCCAGGACACCCTACTTCAATGCATCTCAGCCCCTCACTCCATCCTGTCACTTCAGGTGAATCTGTGACAAATTCCTCTTGCAGTATATGGTAGTTACTATTGTCATTGTTATTTAAATGGGGCTCCTGCCAGATTTAGTGGAGTCCCTTCAGCAAGATGCAGCACACTTTCAACACCGCAATTCTATCAGTCAATGACACTCAGTAAGCACTTATTGTCTACTTCCTGCTACCTTTACTCAATTATTGCTGCAATATTCAAAGTAGCATGGGCTGCACTGTTCAGATGCCACTTAGGCTAGACAGCTTAAGCAATGGTTTCAGGAATGATTGCTTCTAAAGAGGAGAAATGGTTTTTATCTTTTTTTCCTCTCAAAGGCACACTGTGCATTTATATAGCATCACAAGTTTTTTATTCTTTTAACTTTTTCCTTGGAAGTGTACAGAAAAAAACACAGATCCTAAGCATATACGTCTATGAATTATCACAAAATAAACATACCTGTGTAACTACCATAGAGCCCAAGAAATAGAACATTACCAGCACCAGGACCCCTAAAAGCCCTCATTATATCCTTCCAATCAATATCTTCTCCCACCTCCCACTGTCTTGGTGTCTATAGTGTCTTCTAACATCATATCTTAGCTTTTTAAACTTTATATTCACAGAGTCAAATAGCATGAAATGTTCTGTGCTTGAGTTCTTTTATGGCTCAACATCTTTGCTCAATGTTATGTCTGTAACATTCATCCAGGTTGTTCATTACTTTTTTTACTATATAGGATTCTATTTTATGACTATATCACGATTTATTTATTTATTCTATCATTCATGAACATGTATTTCTGTCTCGATCTATAATAAATAATGCTGCCATGAACATTTATAAACCTGTCTTTTAGTGAACACATATACTTATTTTTGTTGAGTAAATACCTAAAAGAGAAATTGCTGGGTCAATTTTAGCACATCCTTCTGAAAATTTCCCAAGTGGTTGAATCCATTCACTCTCCCAGCAGGGTGAATGAGAGTTCCAGAACTCTGTCCCTTCTCCAACACTTGACAATTGTCACTGTTTTAAATTTTAGCAGTTGTGATAGTGGTAGTTCACTATGATTTTAAATTCGTATTTCCCTGATTACTTATGACTTTAGGCACTTTTTCATGTGTATATTGGTCTTTCAGATTTCAATCTTTGTGAAGTGTCTCTGCAAGTTTTTTTTTTTTTTTTAACCTATGTGTTCTGGACACCACCTCAATTGAAGAATACTTTCATTCAGCTGAGATCATATGAGCTCTGCTCCCCGATCAACCCAGATGCCATTCTACAGAGAAGCACAGGAAGCTGGAAGTAGGTGGAGATAGCATTGTGCAATTATCTCAGAAGACTGAACATTATCTAAAAGAATTGTTTAAATTATTGGTTCAGATAAATGTCTACATTGGATTAGACATCCTAGGAGGTGAGAACTTATTAAGAAAATTAGATTGATTTTAAACAAGATACAGAAACTATCGTTTGTATGTACATCTATGTTGTAGAGTAAGTAAATTTGTATCCCTATCACAAATCTCAAAGTCTTTCATCTTGTACTACTTTTGGAACATAGGCTTATGAGTAATTAATGTTTATTTTCTTCTTGGGATTTATCTGTGTTTCCTAAACATTCCTATACACGTTTGGATTGAAAAGCAGGGTTTTTCTAAGAGCCGGTAATACTAAAAAACTCTATATGAGTCTCCTGGTTCATTCCATTGCCTATAAATTTTTAAAGCATTAATATTCTGCTTAGACTTATATTCTTAAGAAGTATCATGTCAGTACATAAAATTGGAATTAAACTTTTTTAGATTCAATCGATTCTGAATTTATAGGTTAATCCACACTGCTTAAAATTTACCTCTGCAACAATTTTTTTCAAAAATTAACACTGTAAACAATTTTCAAGGTACCATTTCAACTACATTTTTAGCACTTTGTTGCTTTAATTGCCAGTATGTAAATATATACACATATACTCTGAACCGTTCACCTCTTCTGGTCCGTAAAGGATGTGTAGGAGCACTTCTTCCTGTGGCCTGGTTAACAGCATTCAGTGAGAAGGCAGTTCTCATGATGGTTAGAAGCGCAGGCTTTGGAGACAGACTGACAGCCTCCAAATGCCAGCCCCATCCATACTGACCACACTGCTTAGGCACTATGTAAAGTCTCTTCATTTTATTCCCTGAGTCTCATTTTTCTCATCCGTGAAATGAGAATAATACCTTCATCCTCCTCGTGTTGTTGACCTAATCAAAGGGAGTCGGTGCTTATGCAGCTTCCAGCCCAGGGCCGGAGGCTCGATTGTAGCCACACAGTAAATGGTCAATGTGTAAGTTTCCTATTGCTGCTGTAACAAATAATCACAAATTTAGTGGCTTGAAACAATACTATTATAATTGATTATTGTACCATTCTGGAGGTCAGAAGTCCAAAATGAGACTTACAGGGCTAAAATCAAGGTGTTGGCTGAGTGGCATTACTTCTGGAGGCTCCAGGGAAGTCTGTTTCCTGAGCTTTTCCAGTGCCTACAGGCCACCCACATTCCTTGACTCTGGGTCCTGTATCACCCCAACTTCTGTGATCACATCCTCACTGACTCTAATCCTCCTGATTTTTTCTTAGAAACACCCTTGTGATTATATTGGGCCCAGCCAGGTAATCCAGGGTAATCTCATCTAAAAATGCTAAACTTAATCACATCTGCAAAGCCCCTTTTGCCAGGTAAGGTAACATCCCTGCAGATTCCAGGGATTAGGCCGTGGGCATCACTGGAGGTCTTTGTGGCGCCTACCACGGTCAGTGTTATGGCCGTGGCCACAGTTGGCTGTTCTGCTCTATTACAGAAGGTAACCTCCTTGTTTTCTTTCTTTTTCTTTCCTGTATAAGAAGGAAAGAGTGCAAACATTCACTCTCACCTGCTTGGAGGTCTGTCCTAAAGGAATAAAATCTAGTCTTTTGGTTGTTAATGATTCAGGCTGTGGATCTAATGGACATCAGCGTCTATTGTGGGTGATCAAGAGGAGGAACAGAGTTGGAGGAGGATTTGAGATTTCAAAAAGCCAAGGGCAATGGTAATTTTAGTGAATAATAATCTGTTGCATATTTCAAAATTGCTAAAAGAGTAAATTTCAAATGTTGTCACCACAAAAATTAATAAATATTTGAGATGATGGATATGTTCATTAGCTTGATTTAATCATTCCACAGTGTATATACATAACGTAATATTACTTTGTATCCCCTAAATATATATAATTATAATTTGTCAACTTACAATAAAATTTTAAAAAGAAAAGAAAGACCAAGGGCAGAACGGAGCTACCCCAGGTTAGAGGCAGGGGTGGGCTGCAGAGATGAGAGGAGGCTGTGAGATCTGGAGTAGCAAGGCTGCTGGGGATATGGCCCCCTCATAAGCCTGTGCTTTACCTGGTGCATCTCAGCTCCAAACCACCCTTCTTTACTCTACCTGTGACGCTGGCACTGAGACTCTGCAAATTTCAGTTCCCACTTCCTTTTCCATCTGACATCTTGTTATGTTCTGCCTATAGAAGGCTTGATGTGAACTGACTGTATGTGTCCTCCCAAAAGTCATATGTCAGAGTCTTAATTCCAATGTAATGGTAGGAGAAGGTGGGGCCTTTGGGAGATAATTTAGGTCATAAGGGTAGAGCCCTCAGACACGGCATCAGTGGCCGTATATAAGAGACCCTAGAGAGCTCTTTAGCACTCTCATCCCCACGTGAGGATGCAACAGGAAGATGGCAGTGCGCAACCCAGAGGAGGGCTACTGTAGTCTAATGTTTGGGTCCCTCCCCAACATTCATATGTTGAAACCTAACCCTGAATGTGGTAACACTAAAAGATTGGGCCTTTTGGATGGTGACTAAGTAATGAGGGTGGAGCCTTCACGAATGGGATTAGCGCCCTTATAAAAGAGGCCTAAGGGAGCTTGTTTGCTCTTTCCAGTACTTGAGGATGGACGGATGCAGCTAGAAGGTGCCGTCTGTGAACCAGAAGAGCAAGTGCTTGCCAGATACCAAGTCTGCTGTTGCCTTGGTCTCTTGATCCTGGGCTTCCCAGCCTCTAGAATTGTAAGAAATAAATTTCTGTTGTTTATAAGCCACCTAGTTTATGGTCATTTGTTATAGCTGCCCAAACTGACTAAGATAAGGCTTTACAGGTGGATCAAAAGATTAAAGGAGAATTTCTTTTTATGCAATCAGAACCAGCCTCGTCACGCTAGAGGTACGAGAAGCAATCAAGTAGTAGCACCTACTCAGGTCTGAGAACCAACTCTGCTGGATGCCCCTGGCACCTAGATTCTGGTAAAACCCATTCTTCCTTCCATTTTTCTAGTATTAGGGGTGGTAGTGGCCTCCTGCAGTTAGTATCTCTGGTCACCTAGTGATCCCTGCTTGCTCTTTAAGTCCATCACCACCTGGGTGACAAATTCTGCATCAAGTCCCTTCTATTTGAAAAACCTAGTGTGGTTTCTGTTTTGCTGGTGAAACCGGACTCATCTTCAGGTTCTGCATATCAGGCAGATTCCTGAGTCCTAAACACAGCATAGAAGCCACAGAGGGCCCTTGGATTTGAAGGGCCAAATGATATTATGTAAAACCCAGGAAATTTAAAAACACCCCACAGAACAACTGATGTTAAATGTTCCACCAACCTGGCTGGCCTCAAAACCTAGATGAAGTTCATTCATAGAAAATGAGAAACAATATTTCTTTCATACCTGAGAGTGCAAATGGAGATTAAAACCAACTATACTATTATTAAAAATTATCTCTGCAGAGAAAAACATTTCCTTGCTTCTCAGTTCTTGGGATAATCATAAATATGCCTAAATTTCCTAAATTTGTTATCTGTTTACAAAAGAATAGGAATTTAGGGCTTTCATTTCAAGAACTAATCTTACTCCTCCATGGTTGCTTTTGTTTTATTCTTATTTTCCCTTGCCCTCATTTTAGAAAGCATCTATATATTTTTTGTCCAGCAAAAAATAAATAAGCACCTTTATATGTTGTATTAAATCATTTTAGGCACAAGGTATAGTTTTAATTAACTAGCTATTTAATTAGCTTCCCCTATCCTATCTATTAGCAAATATTTTCCACTTAATTTTCTATAAATCTTTCAAGCAACTACTTTATACCATCTTCACACACACCCTAAGGCAGACCTTTTGGATACTCCAGAGACCTCCAACTCCTCCCTCTCCTCCCCAGCCAGAGTCATCTTGGTAGAGACATATCTGATGAAGCTTAGATAACCTGCTCTTGCCCTCAAGTGAAGTACCAGCCTCTCTAGTAGCTGACACAAAGCTCTCTGTGATCTCTCTTCCCCACTTCCAATCTCATTTCTACCCATTTTCTGCCTTGACTTCTGGCCATACTGGACTTGTATGAATTTCTCAAACCCCTTAGACTATCTTCTGTCTCTGGGGCTTTTAACATGTTTTTACCACTTTCTAGAACTTTCTTTCCACACTATCCCCTATTCAACTCTCCTTCTAGTTAACCTTTACTTATCCTTCAGGTTTCAGCATTGCTATGGTTTGAATGTATGTGTCCCTCCAAAATCCATAGGTTGGAACTTAACCCCTAAGGTGATGGTATTTAGAGGTGAGGCCTATGGGAGGTGATTAGGCCGTGAGGGTCCCACCGTCATGAGTAGGACCTGTAGAAAAGGGCTTGAGGGAGTGAGTTCATCCTTTGCCCTTCTGCCCCTTCTGTCATGTGAGCACACAGCAGTCCTCCACTCTGGAGGACACAGCAACAAAGTGCCATCTTGGAAGCAGAGAATGAGCCCTTACCAGATACCAGATCTGCCGACACCTTGATCTCAGTCTTCCCAGACTCCACAACTATGAGAAATAAGTTTCTATTAGTTGTAAATTCTCTAGTCTGTGGTATTTTGTTATAGCACCACAAATGGATTAAGACAAGCATCGACTTCGCTTCCTCAGAGAAACCTTCCCTGAGACACCCTGCAGCCCACAAGTGTGGGTTAGAAACTCCTGACTTACACCCCACAGCACACTGTGCTTCCCTTTCATGAAAGCCATCAGGCTTGTTATTATTTATTTAAATGTCTATTCCTTTCACGAAGGCAGGAGTTATGTCTAATATATACACTATACCTAACAGAGCACATCACCCCTAGAAATATTTGTTGAATTAATGAAGGAATAATTACTTCAACTGCGCTGCTTAGAATAGTAGGATGTTAGAGCTAGAAAAGTTATCCTTAGAGTTCCAGTCCTTTTATTTTATGAACAAAAAAGTTAAATAGTTTATCCAGAAAAATTTATACAAGTTCCTAGCACTTACAATGTGTTTTAAACATAATGCATAAATAAGTGGGTTAAGGAATGATAGCAGAGGTAGATCTAAAATCTAGCTCTAATTTTGAAATATTATCTGTGAGGATTCCATATAATTCCATAGACATTGATAAATCATACCAGCTCCAAGAAAATAATTGCATCAACTAATAATTTGGGTTCTTGTAGAGTTTATAAATTATATGTCAACTTTTCACAGACAAATATTCCTTCTTAAGTTAATTCTTCATGCATTCAATCATATTATTTTTAATCTTTAAGCAGAATTTTTTTTCTCATATAAAGTTTGTAGTTCCTCTCTACACTTTTCCGTGCAATGGAAATTTTTCTCTCTTTTATTTATTATTTATCTAATCTCCCTCTTCACTGATAGAAAATATCTGAGTAATTTACTCAGCAATGGTAGTAAATTTACACATATTCACTACCGTCTCTTAGCCCCATCCCAATGGCGTGCAACCTCAAAATCGATAACAAGCTGAATAACAGCTGCAACCACTGACTATTACTTAGAGAGATCAAGCCCAGGGCCTTGGTTTTATTTGCATTGGATTTGGATCAATAGAACTAACAAGATCACCCTGGAAAGGCAGCATGAGGAACTCTCCAGACCCTCTTCCTGGTGAAACAACCATAACTAGTGAAAATTATAAAAAACCAAAACGATAATTTAAAGTCTCCAGAAATTATCTTAAGGGCATGCAGCAAATTAAAAAAAAAAACATTTATTCACTAAAATCCACTAAATCTTGGTAAGAATAGTAAGAGTTGGTGGCACTTGAGCCACAACCTGCTCACTCTCTCCCCTCTACCAGGACAATTTGACACGAGCTCCATTCCACGTGATATGGCCAAGATGACAGGATTCTGTCCATGCTAGCTCCAAGTTAAGGGTTACAATGTCTCCCCAGAAGGAGCAGGGCACGAGTACTTCTCATCTCGCCCTACCAGAGCTCCATGTTGCAGGGGCTAAATTCTAAGTGAATGTAGCAAAGAGACTGGGGACTCTGTTGTCCCACTGCTCATAGGTTGGAGGCTCTATCCTATGTCCAGCAGGCTAAGAATGCTGGGGCATGATTATCCTTGCCCCAGCTCCAGGTTTCACACTGACAGACACAAGATGATTACACCTGAGGCTACCACTGCCACCCAGTCCCCTGATCGTAAGGCAGGAGATCGCTCTGAGAGAAGTAGCCCAGCATCCCCACCTGCAGCTCCAGAGCAGTGGCAAAGAAATTTTGTCCAAGAGAGAGGCAGGCCATAACAACAGAGATCTCCAAATCTTTCCCCAGTGCAAATAACTTTATTTGGAACAAAGTGTGAGAAAATTTAAACCTGAGGGTGTCTCAAATAATGGAGATTTTGGTGGTAAGCAATTGAGAGTAAGAAGGTAGCTCCATGACAGCAAAAGTCTGAACTGGAGAACAGTCAGAAGTGTATAGAGATAACCAGAGAAATAGACAGCTAAAAAGAGCCCTGATGAAACAATCCTCAGAGACTGGTTTCAAAGACTATCTCTGCAAAAATTCCCAAATTTATTTGGATCATATTGTGGAGTAATTTATAACCCAGGGCATTGACAAAAACAATTGAGCTATCAGCCAGCAAATAATTGAGCCTAACATCTGGGTGTGACACAAACGGAGGCAGAAAGTGTAACAGAGAAATCAGGGAAAGGGACAGTCAGAGGGCTCTGCTAAAACCAGGGTGACTGTGCGCATGCCCAAGGTTGTGCCCTCGGAAGAATAATGTCAGAGACTTCACATTGCAAGGAAAATAAACTTCACTAACACAGACCTGCCAAGTCACTAAACAAATAAACAAGCAAGCAGCAACAACCAGAGAGGGGTTGAAGCATCAGTATCCAAAGTTGCTGTGGTATATTATCTAAAACACGGAAAGAAGCAGGAAATTACAGCACATACATGGGAGCAGCAGGAGTGGGGGGATGCAGTCAATAGAAACTGCCTGTGAGAGGGCCCAGATTCAGATTCAGCAAAGACTTGAAAGCAGCTATTATAAATATGCTCAAAAAATATGCTGAAAGAAGTATAATAAAACAAGATATGATGACAATTACGCATCAATGAGAAAAATTAATAAATAAATAGAAACTATTTTAAGAACTAAAAATTCTGGCATTCAAAAGTACAATAACTAAGAAAAATTCACTAGAGGTTCTCAACAATAGATTTGAATTGGCAAAAGAATTAGAGAACTTTAACATATATTTATAGAGATTATGCAATCTGAAACAGGGGAAAGCAAATTAGAAAATTAGCAGAACTTTAGAGAACTGTGGGACATCACTAAGCTCACCAATATATGAGTAATGGAGGTACCAGAAGGAGAAGAGGGAGTAAAAGGAGCAAACAAAGAAATAATTGCTAAAAACTTTCTAAATTTGATTAAAAACACCTGTTTACACACATAAGGAGTTCAATAAAGTCCAAGTAAATTAAAAACAAAAAGATACACACCTTCACATATCACAGTAAAAATGCTGAAAGACAAAATCTCAAAAGCACAAGAGAAAATGACTCCTCATGTACAAGGAAACTCAATAATATCAATATTCAACTTCTCACTAGAAACAATGGGGGCTGGTGGCAATATGGCTGGGATGACATATTGAAAGTACTGAAAGAAAAAAATATATCAACCAAGAATCTTATATCCAGCAAAACTGTCTTTCAAATGTGAAGATGAAATAAGACATTCCGAGGTAAATAAAAATTGAGAGAATTTGTTGGTAGCAGAGTGACCTTATAAGAACTACTAAAGGAAGTTCTTTGGGCTGAGAGCAAGAGACCCCAGATAGTAGTTCAAATCCACATGGAGAAACGAAGAGGGCCAGTAAAGGTATGAATGCAATTATAGAGATAGTATAAATGTATATTTCTTTTCCTTTCTCCTCTTAGCCGATTTTAAAAGTTATTGTATAAAATAATATGTATGTAATTTTGTTTTTAGACCTCTGACATACAGAAATACAATGTATTTGACAATAAGAGAACAAAGGAAGCAAATGGAGCAAAGCCGTATCACACTAAGACAATTACATCAGAAGGTAATGCAAATCCACAGGAACAAAGGAACCAGAAATGGTATATAAGAAGGTTAATATAATATACTCTAAAAATATACACTTGTTCCATTTTCTTCTCTCAGCTGCTTTACAATGCATAAAATTATATAAGTGCAACAATAAATTGCTATAATAATTATGATACATTGGTATAATTATAACAATATTATATTTATTGTTATAATATATATAATAAACATATAATATATATTTATTGTTATAATTATAACAATGTATTCTTTGGCTTGTCACATATATAAATATAATACATACAACATCAATAGCATAACAAAGGGGGGAGAAAGTAGAGTTATATAGGAGTCATAATGTTTTTATATCTCATTGAAGTTCAATTAGTATAATCTGAAGTAGATTGTGATAAATTAAGATGTATACAGTGAGCTCTAGAGCAGCCACTAAGAAAATACATTTTAAAACATAGTGAAAAATTTGTTAAGGAATTAAAATGCTACACTAGAAAATATTTACTTAGTGCAAAATAAAGTAGTTAAGGAGGGATAGAAGAACAAGAAAGACCTGAGACATATAGAAAATAAAAAGTAACAAAGGCCGGGCGTGGTGGCTCACACCTGCAATCCTAGCACTCTGGGAGGCCTAGGCGGGAGGATCACTTGAGGTTAGGAGTTTGAGACCAGCCTGAGCAAGAGCAAGACCCTGTCTCTATGAAAAGTAGAAAAATTAGCTGGACATGGTAGTGCACACCTGTAGTCCCAGCTACTTGGGAGGCTGAGGCAGAAGCATTGCTTGAGCCCAGGATTTTGAGGTTGCAGTGAGCTATGATGAGATCACTGCACTCTAGCTGGGGTAACAGAGCAAGACTCTGTCTCAAAAAAAAAACAAAAAACCAAAAGAACATAACTTTATGGATAACATAAATCTAAATATATCAATATTATTATTAATGTGAATGGGTTGAATGATTCAATCAAAATGCAGAGATTATCAGGCTGAATATTTTTAAAAATCCAACTATATGTTATATATAGAAGACACACTTTAGATCCAAAGATTCAAATGGGTAGAAATGAAAGGAATAAAAAAAGATAAATTATGCAAACAGCAATAACAACAAAGCTGAAGTGGCTATATCAATATCAGACAAAATAGACTTGAAGCAAAAAATTACACTGGAAATGAAGACATACATTTTATAACGGCAAAAAGGTCAATCCATCAGGAATATACACCAGGCATGTACCAAATAACAGACCAAAATATGAATACATAAGCAAAACCTGGCAGAATTGAAAGATAGACAATGCAACAATAATTTTGGAGACTTCAATACATCACTTTCAATAACGGGTAAAACAACTAGAACATCAATAAGGAAATAGAAAACATGAACAACACTATAACTAACTAGACTTAACAGACATGAATACAACATTCCACTTATAACAGCAAAATACACATTTATCTCAAGTGTACATGTGACCTTCTCCAGGATAGATCATATGTTAGGTCATAAAACAAGTCACAATAAATTTTTAAAAATTAAAATTATACAAAGTATGTTCTCAGACCACCATGTAATAAAATTAGAAATCATAACTGAAGGAAACTTGGAAAATTCACAAATATGTGGAAGTTAAACAACACACTCCTAAATAAAAACTTGTAAAGGAAATTAGAATATACTCTATGATGCATAAAAATGAAAGCAAAACATACCAAAATATGGCTTGTAGCTAAAGCAGTGCCAATATTACACTGATATTAAAACCAGACAAAGATATCATGAGAAAATTATAGACCAATAACTCATATGAATATCGACAAAAAAGTTCTAAAAAAAAAAACCACTGGAAAATTGAATCCAGCAATATATAAAAAGGATTAAATATCATAACCAATTGGGATTTATCCTAGGAATGCAAGGTTGGTTCTCTAATCAATACAACATATCATGCCAATAGAATAAAAGACAAACCCTCATGATTATTTAATAGATGCAGAAAAAACATTTGACAAAATTCAACACCCTATCATGATCTAAAACACATGCATGCATGCATGCCTGTGTGCACACGTGTGCGCACACACACATGCACACACACACACACACACATAAACTAGAATTGCAAAGTAACTTCCATAACCTTACAAAGGGCATCTATAAAAAAACTCAGAAGTAACATCATACTTAATGGTGAAAGACTGAAAACTCACCACTTCCGTTCAACATTATACTGAAGGTTCTAGCCAGGGCAATTAGTCCAGAAAAAGAAATAAAGATATTAATATTAGAAAAGAAGAAGTAAAATTTCTCTATTTAAGGATAACATGACTTCGTATATAGAAAAATCCTAAAGAATCCACTAAACACTATTAGAACTAAAAAATGAGTTCAGCAAGTTTACAGAATTAAAGATCAATATACAATAACCAATCATATTTCTATACACTAGCAACATACAATTTGAAAATGAAGTTAATAAAATAATTCCATTTACAACAATATTAAAAAGAACAAGATACTTAGGAATAAATTTAACAAAAGAAGTATAAAACTTGTGCACTGAAAACCATAAAACATTGAAAGAAATTAAAGAAGGCCTAAATAAACTAAAAAACATTCTATGTTCATGTTTCAAAAGGCATAACATTATTAAGATGGCAATATTTTTCAGATTGATCTACAGATTTAACGTATTACATATCAAAATCCCAGCTGGCTTTTTTATAGATATTGATGAGCTGATCCTAAAGTTAATAAGGAAATGCAAGTAATCCCAAATAGCCAGACAAAGCTGGAGGATTAACACTTAGCTATTTCAAAAAGAACTCTTATATCTCAATAATAAGACATATAACCCAATTAAAACTGAACAAAGAATCTGAATAGGTATTTCTCCAATGAAGGTATACAAATGATCAATAAGCATACAAAATAAAACTCAACATCATTAGCTATCATGTAAATGCAAATCAAAACCACAAGTAGGATGGTTCTAATAAAAAAAGTTACATAAAAGCAAGTATTTAATATTAGTGAGTGTGATGGTTAATTTTATGTATCAGCTTGACTGGGCTAAGGGATGGCTAGACAGCTGGTAAAACATTATTTCTGGGTGTGTCTCTGAGGGTGTTTCCAGAAGAGATTAGCATTCGAATCAGTAGACCGAATAAATATCTGCCCTCACCAATGAGGCAGGCATCAACCAATCTGTTTAGGGTCCAAATAGAACATAATGGCAGTGAAGGAAGAGTGAATTCAGTTACTGTCTGAGCATGGATATTCGTCTTCTACTGCTCTGGAACATAGACATTCCTGGTTCTCAGGCCTTGAGACTCAGACTGAATTACACTACCAGCTTTCCTGGTTCCCCAGCTTGCTGATGACAGAGGTTGTGGAGCTTCCCAGCCTCCATAATTGTGTAAACCAATTCCCATAATGAATAAATATATATGTATATTTAAATATGTGCATGTGCGTGTATCCTGTTGGTTCTGTTTCTCTCAAGAACTCTAATACAGTGAGGATGGGGAAGAATCAGAACCTTCATACACTGCTGGTAGGAATTTACAATGACGGGGACACTTTGGAAAACAACTAAACAGTTAGCTAAGATGGGCATTGTTATCCTTTTATAAACGAGAAGTTCATCAAAAGATTAAACAAAGACTTACCATATGATGCACAATTTTATGCCTAGGCACATACATAGACAACTGAGTTCTGGAACAAGTAAAAGAGAAGGGTGTTGAGAATCAAAGTGAATGTGGAGGAGACAGTGTAAACAAGCCTCATAATGTGCCTTAAAATAAAAACAAATGTCCTACAGGGGAAAAGAAATAGCATTAACAGTTATAGACAACTCAACTGAAAGAGGTTTCTCCTTCCTAGCCCTAATATCCAGCCATCTCTACCCTACTGCCCCAGGTGAACTGGAAACACCTCTGTCTCTAGTCTTGGTTTGGCCAGTTAAGAAATATTTTATCTGAAAAGTAACACTTTTTTAATTTCAAAAAATTTAGGGAGTACAGTGCTTTTTGTTACATGGATGAATTGTATCATGCTGAAGTCAGGGCTTTCAGTGTACCCATCACCAGAATAGTGTACATTGTACCCAACAGGTAGATTTTTATACTTCACCCCTGAAAAATAACATTTGACTATTTACTTGCATTTCTTCATTTTATTTTAATCTTCACAACTTTATGCATTAGCTAAGAGAGGGGGTATTATTACCATTTTACACGAGGGGACTGAGGTTTGCGAGTGGAGCTGGTAGCTAGTATCAAGACCAGTGTCTGAGCCCCCATTTAGTGTTCCTTGTATTGTGCTGTTCCGCATATTGTACCTGCCTTTTTAACACATATGGCTCATTCTCTATGATAGTGTTTCATTCAGAGTGTTTATAATTAAAAACATTAATTGCAGTATGTATTTTAATTGATGGGCTCTGCTGATTTCAGAAACCACAAAACACTGATTCATCAGATTGAGTAGGAGGCCAGTCAGCGATGGAATTTATTAATCCATCTCTGCAGACATTACTAATATTTTCCTTAAGCAACATATTCTCAAAAAGAGATGAAAGCAAAAAGCCCATGGCTAAAGCAAAGAAGATGGAACCCCACCAAATAAATGTCATCAAATTGTATTGTTATATGTTAATTTTTCAGTAACGCTTTGTGTTCTCTAGTGACGTCTTCAGTTTCTACTCACTTTTTTTTAACACTATCATTATTAGATGTGTAATTGGCCCTCATGTAAACAACACATTATTTTCTTAGTCCAACAACGAGAATTTTTCCGCATGTATTTAAAAATTTTAAAAATTAAAAATTGAGTTAAAAAAAGCAGTGCAATTCTGAACATAACCTCTAAAACTAGGACTATGTTGAGTGACTCCAGAATCTTCCCAAAAATAGGCAAATATTACCAAGGAATATAAACTATTAGATTTCTGTGTGTTTGTCTCTTTAATTGAGATATTCTAATACTTTAGATTTAGACCATTTAGTTTTTTAAGAATTGCCTTTAAGCTATAATCACATAGTTGAAAAATGATATATGTGATCACAGAAAGTTCATTTCTCTCCCTGTGGAAAGTAAGAGTTTGTGTCTGGCTACTACCAGAAAATCTGAATGACAGCATGTTCCTATCTAGGCAATGACTGAAAAAAAGGCTAATTTTTTTCAGGATTGAAAATTATGAGCCCTTATTTGGAACCAGAAGTGATTACAACAGAGCAGTCCCAGCCATGCAGAGATGCTCCTGGCTAACTTCTCCCTTCTCCCCACCCTAAACTGTCTGTAACTCTATAAGGTAGAGGGCTGTCAACTATAGAATTTCTCCAGCTGTTGAGCCATTTTTTTTTTTTGAACCAAGAGAAAGTCTCCTCCTGAAGACTTTACAACCTGTGTAAAGTTTCCTCCTTTACTTGATGTATTAAATCTTGCTCCTCAGCATTAAAAGGAACTAAGGAGTCTTAAACAGAATTAACACATAAATTAGTAGATTGATTTGTTCAGTTAATTGTAATAAATATGGACTTAGATATCCCAATGAAGGCTGTTCTAGTCATCTATTGTCGCACAACAAACTATCCCAAAACTTAGTGGCTTAATATAAGCATTTTATTGTATCTCATGATTTTGTGTATCAGGTATCTGGGCAGGGCTCAGCAGGGCAATTCTTCTGTCCCACATGGCATGACAAAGGTCATTTGGTGGTATTTTGCTGATGGATAAGCTGCTTTGGAGAATCCAGGACAGCATGGCCTTTCCTCTGAGCAGACACACACACACACACACACACACAGCAGAGAGAAAGAGACAGAGAGCACACACATACACACACAAGCTCTCTGGTGGTGACTCTTCTTACAAGGACACTAATCTTATTGGATGGGGTCTCATTGTTATGAGTCTATTTAACCTTAATTACTTTCTTAGAGACCCCATCTCCAAATACAGCTACACTGGGGGGTAGGGTTTCAGCGTATGTATTTGTGGGGGGACACAATTCAGTTAATAACAGAAGTTCAATACAAAATCTTTAAAACTCACTTTGCCTTCCCTCTTCCCCTGTTTTGTGAATCAAATGGAGCTTTTGGAAAGGGGTTAACTTGGCACACCTGAGACGTCCCTGAGAGTTCACTGCCCCAGGTCTAAAAAATTCTTAGGGTAGAAGTTGTATTATTCACAGTAAAAGCAGGGAAAGAAAAAAAATGTGATTTTTAAAACAAATCCAGTGAAAATATATAATCATCAGTCAGTTTAGTATTCCATTCATTTTATAAAAATTTAAAAAGCCTATCTTAAATTATAAATTTTAATTGTATAGTCATGGAACTTTTAAAAACAGAGGTTAAACAACTTCTACAGTGGAAACTTAAAAGCTGTTGTCTTTGTTACAGACCTGTCCTCAATAGCAACTTAAAATTAAAGCCTTAAATAATAACCAAATTGTTTAGGGAAAGAGGGGGTGTGGGGTAGATTATACTTGAACATGATAGAAGGTATGAATGTGGGAATTTTACTTGTGGTACCAGAAACATTATTTAAGTCATTTCATTTCTAGCACTACTTTAGACTTCATTAAGATCAATCAATTAATTAAGATTAGCTTAATAATCCCGTATCTGAATCACGGGGTTAAATTCTTAACCTCTCCTTTCTCCTTGGCTGTGCACATAAAGATATAGGGCATGTTGGTGATTCATTCATTCATCAACAATTTACTGAGTGCCTATTTCATGCCAGGAGCCTTGCTAGGTTCTCAGGTATAAAGATCAATAAGATATGGTCCCTGACCTTGGGGTGTTTAAAGTTAAGTAAGAAAACACATATGGGTTAATAGTTGTAACTGAGAGATACTGACACTAGAATAATATTAATAGTTGATCCAGGGTATGGAGAAGCATAAAGCAGGGAGTAACCAACTCAGCCTCTTAGAGTTTTGTGAGAAAAAGAAAGAAACTCCAAATTAATATTAACAAATCCATCAGATAGTATTTTCTTGTCAGGTCGTGACCAGCCTCTTAACTCACTCCCATATGTCCTACTAGTAAAGGTAGAATTTTATTAAAAAGCAGGCCCTGTGACATAATGAAAGCCCCTTTTTGCCTCAAGTATTATAAACAAAGACAAATTTTATCAAGCGCGGGGCTTTGTTTGACAGCAACAGATGTACTTGCCAGTAGACAATGCACATGCATAAACGTCAAACACTGTTTTAAAAGTGCATTGAAAAGTGGCACTGCAGGCATGCCTACAATCTAGAGTCTGGCCACTTTTGACAACCGACTGGAATGTGAAATTGGAGGCCGATAATGAACAAAAGGACACGTCAACTAGGAAGTTAGTGTATAAAAACACTTTAGTGCACAAACAAAGCACTAAAATACAATGTGGCTCTGCAAATACCAGGGGGTGATAAGTCTGCTGAGGTCATGAGTCAACTTTTCAGGCAACTGGAATGATGGGTGCAGATTGCTATCAGACTAATCGCCATTCTTTAATACTTCAGGATTCCTGCTTTGTGTCCTCTTATTACATTCAAGTAACAAAAATCAGAAGGAATTACAGCATTTGCTCGCTCATGGGTTATTTTACCCTGCCTCTAGAGAAAGGAAACACTATGCTGTTGGGTAAAACAAATGTCCTCATTTAGGACATTTGGACCATGTGGAATGATTGGGGGCCTTGGTCTGTTTTCAAGACCCCAGGCATTGAGGCTGGACCAAGCCTCTCCAGAGGTGGTGCAAGAAACTAAGGAGAACTGGCACTAGCTACACAGGCCCTAGAGTTTGTGCCTAATAATGCAGGCACAGAGGCTACAGTTTCTAATGCAAGATGCAAATAGCACAGTGACATACAAACAAGCCAAGGCAAACAGCCTAACACCATAACTGGGCACAGGGTGAGCAACTCCATGTGGCAAAAAACCTATGCTGGGTGGATGGAGAAATGGGGAAGGAGTTACCCCTCTAGTGTTCAGGATTCATGGACCCAACCAGGTGGGATTCTTGTTCTAGAGATAAAGACTGCATGACTTGTTTGGTCAACTGTCTAAACTAAGAAAAGTATAACCAAGCAGAATTCCAGGAAGATGTGTAGATGTGTGTGATTGGGTGGCAGCAGGACCAGGGCTGAATGAGACTCTTAAAAACTCCAAACTTTGAAAAGAATATGGTGACCCCTTCCCCCAGCATGCCGTATATTGATCGGGGAGAAGACAAGGACGCTTACCATCATGAATTCTGTTCAACAATGAACTGAAGAATCTAGACAGTGTAGTAAGGAAAAAAACAAACAAACAAACAAACAAAAATTTAAGAATTGGAAAGGAAGAAAGAAAATGCTCAATATTCGTAGATGATATGATTCTGTACATAGAAAATCCAAAGGAATCTACAAATAAATTATTTGAATTAAAATTGGTTTCACAAGGTCACTGCTTACAAATTAACGACAAAAATTAACTGTATTTCTATATACCAGCAACAAACAGAAAATAACATTCTTAAAAAGATACTAGCTTTTAAAAAAGATATTCTTTAAAATATGCTATTTATAATGGTATCAAAAATATTTTTAAAAACCTAGGAATAACAGATGTCTAAGAATTCTACCAGAAAACTATAAAGTATTACTGAGAGAAATTAAAGAACAATTAAACTAATGGAAAGATATCAGGTTCGTGGATTAGAAGTGTTAACATTGTAAAGATGTTCATTCTCCCTAAATCAACCTAGAGATTTATAGCAATCTTAGTTTAAAAGCTTTTAAAAAGTACCTGGGTTTTTAAAGACTATTTGGAACCTGACAATCTGTTCTAAAATTCAAATGGAAATGCAAAGGCCAAGAGCAGCCAAGATACTTTTGAATAAGAAATGAAAGAACTCGCTCTATCAAAATTAAGATGGTGCAATATTGGTGCAAAAACAGAAAAATTTAAAAACATAAAGCCAAATAGAGAGCTCAGAAACCAACTCACATCAATTTTATTTGGGATGAAGGTAGCATTTATGAGCAGTATAAAAAGATAATTTTTTCGATTAATGGTTCTAAAAAATTGAGAACCCCTACGGAAAGAAATCAAACCTCATGTTACACACGACACTCAATGTCAGATGGATTCTGGTACTGGAGAAATAACTCCTATAAGACCAACCCTCCCATAGATAATAAACTTGGGACAAGATATAAAAAATAACTCTCTGAATACCTAGAGAAAAAAGCAAACAGAAACGCAAGGGGACCCACTTGGAAAAAAGGTGTAACACTAGGTGAATTTCCCAGTTTCACTGCTTTTTACCTCTGTGCCTGTCCAATGGCAGACATGAACAAGAATGGCTATAGCAGGTGGTTCACAATGGTTAAAACCTGGAAACAACCCACATGGACAATATGCAGTAAACTGTGGTATATTTATACAATTGAATATTAGCAGCTAAAATGAATAGTAACATGCAGTAATATCAATGAATTCAAACAAAATAATTAGATGAAAAAAGTTAGATAAAGATTCTATACAAAAGACTTACTTTATGAGAACTTTTATAAGTTAAAAACAATTAAAATAAAAGCATACTCTTTAAGTATACATCTAGATGAAAAAACTGTATAAAAAATCAGTTAAATGAAAATGGTTACATAGATAGTGAATAGTTTACTGGTGAGATCATTTAATAAGATACAGGTTCACTGGCAGATGTAAGTCTGGGTGGTGAACGCATAGGTGCTTGTTAAATTACTAAACATAACTAAATAATTAAAACTGGGCTATTGATGGGCCCATTGTGAGAGTGTATTATGAATCAGGAACTGTGATTAAACCAATTTTGTGTGCTTGGGGTTCACAAAAGAAAGGTAGACAGGGAGAGAAAGAGAGAGGGAAGGGCTGGACAACCAGGGGTGGGGGGAAACAAAGACCGAGATTAGATAACAGTGCTGTAAGAGTCCTTTTAGCAGCTCTTGGCTATCAGAGAAAGGGTAGAGATCGGGTTTACTCAGGGCAGGCGATTGTTCAGTGTTTGCAGTGGGAGGCCCACACAGTGCGGGATGGTGGATTGCAGCTCAGGCCAAACTCTGTGCTGGCAGCCACGTGAGCAGGGGAGGCCTGGCCCCAGGGCAGCCAGGAGGGGACTTGGAGAGACTGCCTCTTCCAACTGGAGTGTTGCTCTTGTGGCATTGGCCTTAGTGGAGAGATTGCCACTGGGCACTCCCTCACAGAAGGAGTGGGGCTCTGGGTGAGTCACAGAGAGCTTGAGGAAGTAGGTGGAATTGGGAATCCAAGCCAGGAGGGGGCTGAGCCTTCTACTGGCCTCAAAGTGGTGGTGGTTACAGACACCAGCTTAGTTCAAATCCCCGCTCTTCCAGTTATGATTGTGTGACTTTGGGCAAGTTACTCGTCTGCTCTAAAGGCTCCCTTCCTTGGCCGGGCACGTTGGCTCATGCCTGTAATCCTAGCACTCTGGGAGGCCGAGGCAGGAGGATCGTTTGAGCTCAGGAGTTCGAGACCAGCCTGAGCAAGAGCGAGACCCCGTCTCTACTAAAAATAGAAAGAAATTAGCTGGACAACT
>NW_012148197.1:1691186-1699652 GCF_000956105.1 Propithecus coquereli | reverse complement strand
AAAAAAAAAAAAAAAAGAAAAGAAAATGCCAGCCTTCTGAGCACTGCTAAGGAGACAGGAGGAAAGGTGTTCTACATAATTTATCTATATATTCCCAATTTCCAAGTATCGCAGGAGTAATGAGAATAAAGGAACAGAAATTTCAAGATCAACATTTAGCAGTAACTGGTGCAGCTGTTGGCTCCTGCCATGACTGTTGAACTCAACAGCTCATCATGTGTCTCAAGCTTTACGTGGACTGTGTGTTTGTGATTTTTTTCCCCCTTATGGGGCTGACAGGAGCAGGACCAGAGAACTGTGATGAAAGGCTAAGGGTTGGCTGCTGACACAGTTTACTCATTTCCTTCTTAGCAGGACAAATAGGCTGTATCACCTTTCTATGCAGATATGAGCTTATGGGTTTCATTGCACTTGCTTAAGAACAGAACCCCAATGTTCTCTAACTGTAGTTGCCAGCTCTCAGCTCTCGGTGTTTCGGGGTGATTACTCGGCCTCCGCACTTTGAGGGCATCACCTTCACTGCCCATCGCTTCCATCTGGTCACCTCTCAGTACCCCACTGGGCTGCTGTCTTTGCTGTGGTTTATCGCCTCCATGGTCCTAGAGAAATGCCACAGTGAGCCATCTGGGTAAAAATCCAGTGAGAGAGAGGAGAGTGCAAAGAGGGAGGAAATGATTCGGTTCACTTTTGGGACCCAGGTGTTCTCCTCTCTTTTATGGAAAAGAAAGAGAAAGAGAAAGCAAGTCTGATGTTGTCAAGGTATTTTTTTTAATTCTCCAACAACCTCATTGCTGCCTCCTAGTGAAAGTTTTAGAATTGAAAAGATACCATTTACTGGGAAGGATTTAAGGGGGAAAAGCGGAAACTGAATTTACACAGACCCACAAACTTTGTCTGAGAGAGTGTCTCTCAGTTTCTCATTAGGCACATTTGTGATCACAGGTATCACTGTGGCCACGAGGAAAATACAGACCCACACAGATTCTACTGATCAAATTATACTGTTCTCTAAGTGCTTACAAGGAAGAGTTGACAAGATAAAGCCCATCAAACTTTTAATAATTCTCTTTCAATTTATTTTTCCTTCACTATTTACCCACACAGACTACTGCATTTTCTATATCCTGATATTTTTCATCTTTAAGACAAAACTGCATGAGAACAAAAATGTAACACTATCAATTTAAACAATTTTCTGATACGAGGAAATTAAAAGTGAATGCACATTTTGGCACATATGAATGAAAATGGCGGGAAAATTTACTTTGTTAAAAGCTCAACCAGATTCAGGCAAGAGGTGTAAAGGCTGGTTAATAATTGTGATGCTACATTGCCTTCCTTTAATGCATGGCTTACTGAGGGCTTTATCCTTAGTTGTGAAGGGTTAGGCCAAGAATATTGATCCCCTAAACCAAAATTGAAAACCAAATCTCTTCTATTTTGAAATATGTGAAATTTTATTTGGTGAATAGACAAACACACAGTCGCTTACTTTTTATGACACCTTTGTTTTCCACAATTCAACACTCTTAGACTTAAGAACTTTCTAATTTGGCTCATTTACTATCACTAGACAGGCAATATTTCAAATTTATACTGGAAAACCTATATTCAAGGAACTTTACATATTTTATTTTTATAAGATATTGCATATATAAGCATACATTTCAATCATATATACAAACATTTCTTTCCAATGTAATAATTTATTGCATTAGATTTTTAAACTTAAATTTGAAGAGTATAAAATAATTTAACTCATCAATATAAAATGTTTTCTCAATCCTTATCCCTTTTTATGTGTCAAGATAATCATGTTAGATTCAACTTTATTCACAATGTTTAGTGAATAACAATTTTTCATATATGGTGTCCCTATAGATATGTTCTTTGTGTGACAGTGTATAATATTTTTGTCTCAAACCTATTATACGAGTTAGTAAGTTAAAAGCTCATGGATGATAATTTTGTAGTTTATCATCACAAAACAGTATATTTAATATTCTAGTCTATGTAATTACACCTGCTAGTGTTTTAACATTGCTCCACCCAGAGTCTGTGAATGACAGAGTGTCTTTACAGAGCCCGTAAAGGAATATGGTTCTAGAGAAATCAGTGCAACTGTTTTAACAATACAAGGGCATAACTGATACAAAATAATCATTTGTAAATGTGACATCTTAAGAAAAACACAAATCCCCATACATCCCACAGCTGATTCACGGTTCTATGTTATCACAACTCTAAGTTTAAAAAACCAATCACTATTCTTTTATTAAAATGAACAAAACAAGCCTAACTTTTAAATAAATCTGATGGCCTAAACCTGTTTTTTTTTTTAGGTTCATAATTACAATCAATGCTTTTTTGTCTCTCTGTATGTGTATGAAATGAACACAAATCACGGGAAGACTTAAAGAGTTAACAGTTTATTGAAGTTCCTACTTGCACATAGCACAGAGCTAGGTCAAATCCAAACTGCCAAAGAAAGAAGGGAAGCAAGTTCTCCCTGAAGGGCAGGCCACCTTCTGAATCCAGACAGATCGTGTTCTAAGTGTGTTGCAGCATACCAAGAAGTGAGAAAAATATGCACACGGAATTATGCTGTTAAATGTCTGCATCATGTCAATTCTAGAGAAAAAATCGCCCCAATTACTAAAGAAGAAAACTGTACTTAACGGCCTAAAATAATTCTAGCAGAGTGATTGGTATGTTTTACTTCTTTCTTTCCTTCAGAGAAACAATTTCGAATTCTTACTGATTTTAAATACCTTCGCCCTGTCTGTGCATTTAAATGAGATACTGTAAGTTAACTGTACCTTAAAGAGATCAGCATATAGATGGTTCTTGGAGACCAGGGTTAAGACAAAACAAACCAAACAAACAAACCAAAATTTTCAAAGACCCGAATAGTCAAGAATGCATACTCTCAGCCTGGTCTAGGTCCTTTTCGAAAGGGTTGCCAAGAGGACGCTTAAACCTCCTGAACTATTTTTCACTCCACTACCTCTGACTGCGTGCATCGCCAGTGCAAGAAACTGCGGAAAGCATCTGCTGCAAGTAACAGCTGGCCCTCCAAGGAAAATAAGCACTTTCTTGCTACGTACAGTCTCAAACATTTTCAAGGATGATTCTCCCCTTGCCCAGGCTTAACCCTCTTCCTCCGTAGTTTGAGAGGATGTCTTCTTCGTGCGTGCTTCTTTCCTCCCGGCCGAGGCTCCCAGAGACGCCAGCGGTGCAGCCGCGCGGGCCAGGCCTGGGTAGCCGGGGATGACACCGGGGGTTGCCAACGCCAAACAGTGCGCAGACTCCGCGGCGCGCTCCGGACTCTCCACTCGCCTAAACCTGCTCTCAAGTGAAAAGGAGTGGGAGGAGGAGTATTGGGAGGGGGCGGAGGGGATCTGTTAATTCGAGGACCTGGGGGTGTGGGAGCGGGAGGAGGCTCCGCTGGTCCCTCCTCCCTCCTGGAGTCCTGGGCTCCACCTCCTCCGCACGCCCCCAGATATACTCACACTCGGCCCCGGCTGGACATGCACACCCAGCGCCGGCTGCGGGCGCGTTAGCACGCAGGTAGCGACACTCACCTGAGCCTGTGCAGAGGGCTCCAGCCGCTTCCGGAGCGGCGGCGTGGAGGCCGGGGCCAGGAAGGGGCCCGCTGCGCTGCTGGAGGTGGGGAAAGCGGGAACTGCCCCAGCGCGGACCCGCGAACCGAGGTGATGGCGCGTTTTCCTTAAATCTCCTCCTCCAGCACCTCGGCCCCTGCGCCTGCTCGGCTCCGGCGGAGAACCGAGGAGAGAGGGGCCCGGGCGAGGCGTGCACGCGGGCGCACGCTCCCAGGCGAGCGCGCCGAGAGAGGCGCGGCGGCGCCGGCGCAGGAAACTTGGACGAAGTTAGTTGCAAGTGCCAGGCGGCTGCCGACAGGAGCGAGGAGGGGACACGGCCAGTGTCGGGCCTGCCGCGCCGCGCGAAGGCTGCACCGCCCCCCACGTTCGGCGTGCTCCGGGAGCCCTAGTCGGCTGGCGCGCCTGGAGGGCCTCGGAGCCAGCCGAGCCAGCATGGCCCCGGGGACCGCCAGACGCAGCGCCTCGGCGAGCGAGGAGAATTTCCTCTGAGGCCGGGCGACCCCAGGCTTGCTCACGCCTCATCCAACCTCTTTCGTCGCCCCTCCCGTCCAGCAACTGGAGAGAAGGACTCGAGAGGCAGGTGCTGGGAGTCCAGCTTCCCCCTCCCATAAAACCCCAGCTGATTGGGGGTTCCCATCAGCGTACCCTGGCCTGAACCAAGAAGACGGGCTGGTGCTGCTGTATTTGTATTTATATCCATTGCTGCGCTCTGTGTTCCCGTGGCGCGCCCGGACACTCCTCCGCCTCCCCCTCCTCTTCCTCCTCCAGGGCCACCTCCCCTCCTTCCCCACCCCATCTGCTTCTGTCAAATGAAAAAGTCACCGAGGAGAACCCAAACACTCCAGCCGCCGAGAGCCCCCTTTGGCACTTGGCAGCACGCGGCGGCGGGCTCCTCGGCCCAACTCGGTGGAGCTTCCGCGACGCAACTTTCGGGGCTGCTTTGCATTTAAGAGAGAAAAGACAGAGGAGGGGAGAGCTCTGCCCGGCAGCGGCTACCTGCGGGGAGTTCGAGAGCAGACGCGACCGGAGAGGAAGGACCAAAAGAAAGCAAAGGGCAAATCGCCACTGCGGGGTAGGGGAACCGCCGAGAAGTTACAGTGTCCCGGAGAGGATTTTCCCGAGCGCTCGGCGGGAGAGACCAGGGCGGCCCGGGGCGCGGAGCGGCCCTGGGCTCGTCCCCTGGCCCCCTCCTCCCGGGCGGGAGCGCCGCCGGGGCGCGAAGTGGGGCGCGGCGAACACCGACCGGCCGAGCGGGTCCCCGCGGGCAGCCAACATTGATTTCCTCCGGGCCGAGGGCGAGGGCCCGGGCGGCGGCGGGCTGCAGCCGCGGCACGGCGATAGTATGTCCAAGCCGGTGGACCACGTCAAGCGGCCCATGAACGCCTTCATGGTGTGGTCGCGGGCTCAGCGGCGCAAGATGGCCCAGGAGAACCCCAAGATGCACAACTCGGAGATCAGCAAGCGCCTGGGCGCCGAGTGGAAGCTGCTCACGGAGTCGGAGAAGCGGCCGTTCATCGACGAGGCGAAGCGTCTGCGCGCCATGCACATGAAGGAGCACCCCGACTACAAGTACCGGCCGCGGCGCAAGCCCAAGACGCTGCTCAAGAAGGACAAGTTCGCCTTCCCGGTGCCCTACGGCCTGGGCGGCGTGGCCGACACCGAGCACCCGGCGCTCAAGGCGGGCGCCGGGCTGCACGCGGGTGCGGGCGGCGGCCTGGTGCCGGAGTCGCTGCTCGCCAACCCCGAGAAGGCGGCCGCCGCTGCCGCCGCCGCCGCCGCGCGCGTCTTCTTCCCGCAGTCGGCCGCGGCCGCCGCCGCCGCAGCCGCCGCCGCCGCCGCGGGCAGCCCCTACTCGCTGCTCGACCTGGGCTCCAAGATGGCAGAGATCTCGTCGTCGTCGTCCGGCCTCCCGTACGCGTCGTCGCTGGGCTACCCGACCGCTGGCGCGGGCGCCTTCCACGGCGCGGCGGCGGCGGCTGCAGCGGCGGCCGCGGCCGCCGGGGGGCACACGCACTCGCACCCCAGCCCGGGCAACCCGGGCTACATGATCCCGTGCAACTGCAGCGCGTGGCCCAGCCCCGGGCTGCAGCCGCCGCTCGCCTACATCCTGCTGCCGGGCATGGGCAAGCCTCAGCTGGACCCCTACCCCGCGGCCTACGCCGCCGCGCTATGACCCCGCGGGGCCGCCTCGCGAGGACCGGTGTGTACACGTGTACATATGTATAGGTACGAGTTCTGCGGCCTCCCCGTGCGCCCTCCCGCGACTGGGCCCGGCTTGTATGTACATAAGATGTATAGGTGCCTGGCAGAGGCAGAGATGCCAGTCGGGGCGCGAGTGGCCGAGCGCGCGAGTGCGCGGGCGAGAGTGCGTGTGAATTCACAGGATCATTTCAGACCCGCAACAACTTTAAGGAGGGCGGTTGTATCCGGCAGCAGTTGGTGTTTGCTTTGCACTTCGGAACCTGTTGCGTTTTTTGATCCACAGAGGTGGAGTAACTTTTTGACATGATGGGCTTTCCAGTTTTGTTTGTTGGAAGTTTTATTGTCGGTTTTGTTTTTGTTTCTCATGATCTCCGTCCCTCCCACCCCCCTGGTCTGTCTTGCATGCACTCTGTTCAAATGTTAGGTCTGAAATGGCTGGCACACGGGAAAAGCTGATCTCGGAGTGGGATGGCTCTGAGCAAACTTGCTCCCTGTTTGTACTATTTGAACTCTGCAGATCTCTGTAATTCCAAGCAGAACCCCCAGACCGGATCCATTCTTGACCAGTGACCGGCTCCAATCTGGCCTTTTGTATGTGAGGTGATCACGGTTTCTTTTGTTTATCACGCCATATGCAAATCAGAGCAAGGGCTCTTTCTCAAGAGCAAGAAACGCAAACAAGAAATATGTGTGAGATGAAAGTTGTCGATTGGATTTTCTCCCTTAAAACAAACAAACAAAACTACAAGAAGTCTCCCTGAGTCCACTCGCTTGGATTTCTGACACAGTTTACAAAAAGGGAAAAGGCACTGTTCCTATTTTCCCCTAGGGCTGATTTCACCTTAAGATTGTAAATGTGTACATGTCTGTGAAAACACTGAGTCTTGGAAAATGTGTTATTTTCGTTGCCCTAAACTTGAGTCGGTTTTAGACTCAAAAACATTTTGAGCAAATGTCAAAGTCAACTTTTAAAAATTGCGGAACTATTTCAGAATCGCAATTTTATCGAAGATTAAATCAGACTTTTTTGTCTGAATGGTAATTATATATTTATTATTTAGCAAACCTGAAAAAAAGCACAGAATTGTCTCGACAGATGTCTCTCATTTTCAGCGAGCATTTCTCTCCCAACTTGAGCCGTTTTAATGTGTTTTAGAGTTCCCTCCCCGATTGGCTCATTTTTTAGATCACCTGCAATTCATTTGCAAATTATGATAAAACACATTTTAGAAAAAAGATCCTTCCTCAATTAAAGCTTTTTTGTTTCTTTTTAAATGTATATATTTTGACTAATGTTTGTGAACGAAGTTGGCTAACATGTATTTAGTTTCATTTTGGCTTTATGTAATATAAAGTTTTTAAAAATTTAAATATTGGTTTTAACCTTTATGTGTAAATGGTTTTCTTGTGTGATCTTCTAATTTAATATTAGACGTCTAAGCTATATCTGTAAATTAGAATCCGACTATCACTCTGTTCATTTTTTTTGAACAAAGAGTTTAAATAAAGCCTGAACCAGGGAAAAGAGAAAATCTTCTATTTCTTGTTGAGTTCCTAACAAGATTTTTATCTGAATTGCCCTTACGTGCCTGGTCCAGGTGAAGTGTAAGGTATCCTCCAAAGGAACCCTTTGTTTCACTTTTGAATAGATTTACTAGGAAATCTAAATCAAGCCATTGTTATTCAGAGCCAAAAACCTGATTTATCACATTTTTAATCGTGAATAGGAAAGAAGATAAAAAGAAAAACCCAAGTAGTTGTATTATCTTTTTTTAAAAAAGGCATTCATGAACTAGTAGAACAGAGCCCATTGAAAACATCCAGACTGTTCAAAGCATTTCACCAGTTTCCAGTAACATTTTAAGAGGGGAAAGTTGCCTGACCACTTTATCTTGTTGGTAGGAGAGCCCCACCACTTAAATCAGTGTAATTTGTTCACCTATCTTTGGAACATTCCTTATTTACACCTTAAGGTTTTATTTGGAAAGATATTCACTGCTAACGACAATGTACAACTTTGGGCTTTATTCTGTCACGCTAATAGCATTAAAATAGAAGTATAACAAATTCTAATGGAGAGTGTTGGATTTCCAGGGCTAGACAAGTTTCCACTGAAGGAATGTTTTAAATCATAAAGGATTTTAATTTCAGATAAGAAATGATAGGGCACCAAGGAGAGTATCAGAAAAAAAAATCTATAGGGAGATCTACCCCCACCCCCCACTGAGATGGAAATTCTCAAGATAATATATGTATGTCTTAAACTAGTTTCCCTATTGAGAGAGCCATCTCTGGAGCTGCACATCTTTATAAGCGACCCAAGTCTTTAAAGCCATTGTTTTCCCACAACGGAATAATATTTTAAAAACCATGAAAAGTTTTGGAAATGCGAGGAATAGGCTCTGCTGGTTTGACCCTGATTCACTAATTAAAACGATCCCTCTCCTGTTATTCCCCGAGCTCTTTGCAATATTATAAGTTAATTCATATGGTTCTGAGCGATTATGCAAAACTAATTTGGACTGTCCAGGGGTAATTATCCCTGACACGGTTAATTAAATCCTTTCAAGGCTTCGTCTTTCCCTTTTGTAGCAGCCCATCACTTCTCAACACGGAACTTCCTGCGGCTCGCTGGAAATCA
>NW_012148197.1:1658686-1686186 GCF_000956105.1 Propithecus coquereli | reverse complement strand
GTTAACCTGCGGAAGGCGCCGCGGAGGGCGGAGCAGCAGCGGCCGCACTATCGGAACAGCAGGAGGCGGTGGAGAACCAGGGACCTCAGGCTCGCCCCCCACCCAGACCCTGACACCCTCCTCAAGGCCCCTGCCCCTTCGGCGCTGACCGAGAGGAGAGGCTGGCCGGGGCGGGAGGCGACGACGAAGCGGCCTCTGGCAGGATCCTCGTGGAAAGGGGCGATCCCGCGACGCGGGGGGCCGCGAAGCACCCCCTCCCAGTCCCAGCGCCCCCTCCCTCTGGGACTAGAGCCACGTTAGAAAAAAGGAGTCTCTGACATTGGGGCCAGGCTCTCCCCCACGAATTTAACCCCTGCAGGTCCACAGTGGAAAACATTGTGTGCAGCCTGAAACTTATGTAATTCACGCAGGCCTATTTATGAAAAATAAATCACAATTCTGATAGGACGTCAGAAGGGGAATCGGTGCAAGTGAGGGACTCTTTACTTCCAGGAAATCTAAGTGCCCCAGGAGGCCCTTAGGAAAACTCCGGAAGCTTGTTCCCAAGCCAGTGGGGAGGCGAGTGCCCCGGGGCGCACGTAAGCCCCGTCCGATGCTCGCCCCACCCTCCTTCGCAGATGCCGCCCGACTTCGGGCTGCTTGGAGCAGGCGCTGGCGGGACAAAGGCGCCAACTGCTCTACCCCAGACCGAGGCTTCCTCGCTCTCCTAGAGTCCAGATTGCAGTTCTTCCTTTTCAGGGACTAGGTTTTCTCCGGTAAACCTAGACTCGAGTAGGTAGAGTGGTTGATTAATATGTATAGGAACCCGGCTGCTTAAGGCCGCGTGAATAAACATGAGCGGCGGCGGCTGCGCTCACCCGGGGCCGGGAGCCGGAGCTGCCGAGCCGCTCGTTCCCGAGCGGGCGGGACCCAGGGTCCCCCTGAGCCAGCGCTGAGTCTCTGTGCGCCCCCACACCCGGGTACACACACCCTTGCCTGGGTGCCCGAGCGCACGGCGGGTGGTGGCACAGATCTGCGCACGCCCACTCCCGAGGGTCTTTGGACATCCTTTTCTTTCTTTCTGGAAGCTGCCTTCACTTCTGTGACAGAGATGCAGACTTTGGGAACCTGGGGCGGGGGTACGGGGCGATGGCTCTCCCACTCCCCAAGTTTTGGGCAAGGGTTACCCGACGCGAGTAGCTGCGCAGAACTAGGCGACCCTGAACGTGTCCGCGGATGCACTGGGGTGGTGGTCGTGAGCCACCAGCGGGAAAGAAGATGCCCAGCGCGGATTCCAGGGAGGAGACCGCACTCACGGAAGGCATTGGTCTTCTGAAGTCTGCGGGCCGACGGGCGGCCGCGGGGAGTAATCACCCACGACACGGCCAAAGCCTTCGCCATTCCCCACTCGGAAAAGTTGCCCTTGTGACTTGTCTCCCCGAAGCCACAGCGTCTTGGTCTTTGGAACCTATGAGAAGTGACAGAGCTAAGTGTATGTGTAGGCCTCGGTAGCTTTGCCACCTGCACCTGCCCATGGCCTCCGCGTCACTGTCCCTGTCCTCTCATGCACACACACTGGGTGACCAGTCTGGGCCAGAGCTGATCCTAGTGCCCGCCGCCCCAGCGCAGCTCGGAGTTTCAGCCAGGAGGCTTGGCCAGACGAGCCCGGATCCGAGCCTCCGTGGGTCTAAGGCCCTCCTCAAGCCTGCAGCCCCCCGCTGCTGCAAACCCGCCAACGCCCCCCTCCTCCTGGGTCCCATGCAGGGCTGCCACCTACGCCACCGCCTTGAGTCTAAGCAGAAGTCAAGTCCGCTTCGTCGCACCCCCAGGACTGCGCGCGGAGCGCTGGGGAGGTGGGAAGCACTTCGCAAAAGACACTGCCCTGCTGGTCGTTCGGTTGGTGGGATGAGCCACCGGCCGGGGCAAGCGTGCTCCTTGGAGCTTTTTTCGCTAGCATTTGTTGGAGGTCACCAGAATACGGCCCATGAGATAAGGTACGGAATTTGTCTTTCTGCTAACGTTTTAGGGTCAAGATTGAGCCCAAGAGCTGACCCAGATCACAAGGCCCAAGGCTTTCTCGAAAACTGTTCCTTGGAAAATAGTGAGGTCGTGGGACATCTTCCGCTCGCCCCAGCCTAGGTCCTGGGCCACCTTTCAGCATGAATTCGGATCAAATTTATTCGACCTAAAGGCCGCTCAAAGTCCGTGGCCGGGAGCTCTTCTCTTGCACAAAGAACAGAAGCTGCCCATTCTAGAAGGGTAGGACAAGACTTGGAGGAGGTCTGGAGAATCCCGCTGGGTGTATTGGCTAAGGAGAGCTTCCTGGTAGGAAAATGCTGCTCAGGAGTGAGTGGGGTGAGAAGACATTTGGGGTCCTGGACTGGAAGATGGGAGGCATAGCTGGACCGAACGCACCTGGGAAGAATTGGAGAACCTGTGATCTCGGGGCGGCTTGTGACCTTCTGGATCCTTGAGTGCAGCCTTTTGACCAAACAAATTCTGTGAAGTTTGGATTCGGTCGAGGGGCCGCACTTGGGGATCTGTAGGGCTACATGTGGCCTGGAGGCCACAGGTTCCCCACCCCTGGACCCTAAGTCATTTGGGCAGGGAATGAACCCCTAGTAATAACTGCTATTCCTGAGCCCCTGTTTTGTGCCAGGTGAACCTCTCTGATGCACCAGGCCAGGAAGCATCATTCTGGTAGTGTTCTGTATGAATGGCGCCCCCTGGAAGCCATTTCTCAGGTTTATCTTTCATCTCCTGTATAAGTATTTCCAATTTGCGGATGGGGAGGAGCTTTCCCAAGGTGGCACATCAAGTAAGTAATAGAGCTGGGATTCCAGACCTTGTCTGTCCAGCGTCTTTAACCTTGCTACCCAACACTACAGATCAAAGGAAGTACCCTTCCACAATTTTAGCCACAGCAAGATTTTCCGTGATATCCTTGAGAATAAAAACCAAAGCCCATTGATAATTTGCTGTTTCTGGGGTGCCCCACTCTCCAAGCTGAAAATCCATCCTATCATGACCATAGGCAGATAAGGCTGGGGATAATGTTTGTGGAGGGGGAAAAAAAAGTTTGTCTCACTCTTTTGCTTTAATGAAACAAACCATCAAAAAGCACTTTTCTCTTGAGCCACAAATGTTCAAAGTCAAAGGCTTCTGGCCTAACATGACTTTTGAAAAGTGAGAGAAACCCAGGCATGAAAACCCAGCTGGTGAGCAGGTTCTTTGCCATTTTCTCTCTCCCTATCTCCTCCTCCTTTTCCTTCTCTCTGCTGTAGTTCCCTGTGAACCTTCTGACATTAGTCCAGGTAAGTAAAAGTGTTAGTAAACCCTTTAAGGTGTGATGCCTTAAATGCGTCCTTGTTAAGGGTTTGAAAGGGTAGAGAGCTGTGTTATGCTGAATGTAGAATCCTGGCTATGCTGAAGAATACAGTAGAGGAATGAGGGAAAATGAGCCCTGGTCTCTAGCGTTGTCTCCTGCTGTTTTCCAAGGTACTTGGTGCTAGTGAGCAAACACCTCACTTCCACCCACACAGTTACCCACCTACGAGGACAAGGCTCTGTGCCCTAAAGCATTTCCTTCTCTCCTGTGACTGCAGACTGAACAATCCCTTCTCCCAGCCAAGGAGGCTCTCTCTTGTGAGCTAGATCCCGTTCTCTCTCTGGTAGGCAGCCTCTAAGATGGCTGCCCATGGCCCCACCTGCCGGCATTCATGCCTTTGTGTAAACCCCTCCTCTTGAGTGTGGGCTGCATGCAGTGATTCACTTCTAACAAATAGAATATGACAAAGTGATGTCACTTTCCAGATTGAGTTACACAGACAGTGACTTCCACCTCTCTCTCTCCCCCAGTCCTCTCTCTCTCTTGCTCAGCTCTTGTTCTAAGGGAAGCCAGCTGCCATTTTGTGAGCTGCTCTATGGAAAGGCCCACATAGTAAGGAGTGGATGTTTCTGGCCACAGGTCAGCAGGGACCTGAGGCCTGCCAGCAGCAGAGTGAGTGACATGGAAGTGGGTCTTCACCCAGGTCAACCCTGGCTAACACCTTAATTTCAGCCTTAGGGAATTAAGCCTAACCCTGAGCCCGAGGCAGTCAACAGCAAGGCCCCCCCCAGATTCCTACCCACAGAAACCAGGAGATAAGCCATGTCTGTTGTTTTAAGTTTTGGGGTGACTTGTTATACAGCAAGAGATAATTAATATACTCTGTGATATACTCGAGGACATGGCTCCAGAAAAATCTCTCTCCTTTTTCTTGCCACATCGACATTCTCCCTCCCTACTAAATCATTCTTGTCAGCATAAAAAAATGCTATTCCCTCTTTAAAAAAAAAAATTCTCATGACCCCATTTTTCTTCTCTAGATTCCATTCCATGTCTCTGTTCCCCCTTACAATGAATAACTTAAAAAACAAAAGATGTCTATATTCTCTATCTGTAATTCCCTGTTTCTTCTTCTCCCTTAAACCCCATCTAGTTAGGGTCTGCCCTCCTTCCCCAATACCACTCCACCAGTCTCCTCGGATCCAGGTCCCCAGTCATTTCCCTGTTGCTAAATCAAATGCTCAGTTCTCATCTACCTTGGTCTATCAGCCGCATTTGACAGAGGTGATCACTTTCTCCTCCTGAAAACCTTGCTTGATTTCAAGGGCATCACACTTGGTTTTTCTACTACCACGCTGGCTGCTCTTTGCCATGCTCCTTTCCTGGTTCTACTTCTTTCCAACCTCCTATCACATTTATCAAGAAAGATAGTTATCCATTCAATATTCTCCAATCTTCAAATAAGCCGCAGTTGCCTTCTGATATTACTATAACAGTTTCAGTAGAAAAACAATACACCGTCAATCACATATCTTTATAACTGGCAATATTAATTTATCAGTCACTACAAGCAAGGGTAAGCTGCAATAAAACATAAGCCCCAAATCTCAATGATTCAATATAGCATAAGAAAAGTTTATTTTTCACCCCAACACTCAAAAAGTTTATCTTTTAGCAGGGGGCTGTACTTATGTGCTTCTCTGACCACCTCAGCGGGGGAATACAGTAGCTCTTGAAGATTCTCACCAAAAGCAATACTCATCACATCTGCTCACGTTCATTGGCCAAAGCCAGTCTTATGGCCACACCAAACTCTAAAAGGGCACAAAAGTACAATCCTACCACGTGCCCAGAAGATGGAGAACCAGAACTACTCAGTGAACTGCAGTTTACCACCTCAATAGGTTTTATGTTAAACATCCTCAATCTTAAAAAGAAAACATTGCCAACTGTGCTCCTTTGTTGGAAGAGACAATGTTATCTGGAAGAAAATGTTAACTAACCACCCCTGACTTAACCAGTGGTCTTTCATAATGGAAAAGACTTTCCATTGTTTTGCAGGTGCAGCCAAAATTTGGGAAAACTTTGGGATGCTTGCATCCCTGCCTTTTCATCTCAGGCTTTGATTTTTTTCTAAAGTTCATCTCCTCTCTGAATTTGTAGCAGGTCCATTGCTGCTGAGGATTTCTGGAAGGTCTATAACCACACCAAAGGGCTTGAAACTGTACTTCTGCGGGGCATTAAAGAGTGTCTTGTTATCTGTGCTTGTGCTGCAGGAGGAGGAGGGGAAGGAGAAGGAGCCAAGACAAACTGTAGCCCTAGCTTTTCCTTCTATCTTTGCAACCTAATCTCCACCCTCCCCACACTCACACATGCATACACATATTCATTCATCTTTATATGCACATCCCACTAAACGACTCCCTTTCAAGAACTTGTGTTGTAATTCTCCTACCTTTGTTCCCCATCCCTACCTCCAAGGTCCTACACATCTTTCAAAGTTCTGCCCAAATCTCACCTTCTCCATACTTTTTCTAGACCTCACACCCCACCAACTTTTTTTTAAAGACAGATTCTCGCTATGCTGCCCGGGCTGCACTGGAACTCCTACCTCAAACACTATTCCCACCTCGGCCTCTCCAGTAGCTGGGACCATAGGTGGGCACCATTGTGCCCAGATACCCCACCAACTGATGCCATTTGGAATTTTTCTTTCTCTTCTGTTTTTTCATAGTATTCGTTGTTGTTTTTCTTCTTCTATTAAGCACCTATGGGCTTAATTGAATTTAGTAATTCTGAATATGTGTCCATATCAGCACAATTGCGTGAAGAGTAGAGGTGTCTTGTTTGCCTTTGTACAATACAGCCCCATCCCTTCCCTCTGTGCCTAGTTCAGACTCTGGCCTCAGTAAATATTTGTAATAATTTACTCCATTCTGTGTTTGAATATCTTCTGACACCTTCTGGACCTACAAACAATTGGAAACACTTCTAACTTTAATCACTCCAACCTTTCTCTTCTCTTCGGATCTCACTACCCACTTACTATACACTTTTCAGTCAACTCAAATCTAAAGGCAAGATCTACTTCAAAGAAGCCTAAATCTTAGCAATTTAAAAAATTGATTAAGTCACAAATCCTCTGGGCTCATAGCTTGTCTTTCCTGTCTGTATCTTGTTGGGCATGTAAGAAGATGAAGGGAGGAGGTCATTGAAAACACAATCAAGAGGAACCTGTATTAGTTGGGGTAGTTAATGTGAGCTGCCATAACAAACACTTCAAAATCTCAGTGGCTCAGCACAATAAAAGTTTATTTTTCATGCATGCCACAGTCTAAGGCAAGACATGTGGGTCCTCTCTGAGCAGTGAGTCAGGATCTAGACTGCTTTTGTCTTGTCCCCAGGCCATCACCTAGGGCCCTCTGGGTTCTCTGTTTCAGCTGATTGACAGTGATGATAGCCCATGCTCTTGCAGGGATTTATGGCCTGGATATGGTAAGCTTTTCTTCATCCCATGTTCCCCTGGACAATACACCCACCTAATCACAAGGAATGCTAGGAAATATAATTTACTTGTGTGCCAAGAAAAAAAAAAAAAGATTGGTGAACATCTAACCTGTTTCTTCTACAGGCCTGGGAAGTCATTTATTCACTTTATACTATCGAGACCCTGTTCCAACAATTTGGTGAATGGAGAGATGCAAATCTATGTAAAGATATAGATGAAATCTTTTTTTTTTTTTTTTGAGACAGCGTCTCACTCTGTTGCCCCAGGTAGAGTGCAGTTGTGTCATCATAGCTCACTGCAACCTTAAACTCCTAGGCTCAAGCATCCTCCCTCCTCAGCCTCCCAGAGTGCTAGGATTACAGACGTGAGCCACCGCGCCCCGCCTAGATAAGATCTTTATAAATCTATATAAATCTTTTCAGACCTGAGAAGGGAGTGCCCAGTAAGACCCATAGTCAGATCATTGTAATGTTTTAATGCTATAGTAAACCCTTATGTATTCACATTGGCAAATAAATAAATAAACTGAAGCCAAAATATCTGGCTTCTCAACTTAGTTCAATTTAATAAAAAATAAAAAATTATATTAATGTTAGTGAAGACAATATGGTGTGAATTAAAGAAAACAAGACCAGAAGCCAGCAGTTCCATTTATGTTACCTTGGACAAGTCATTTGTCCTCTTGGAGATTTTGTTTTCTTATCTATAAAATGCCAACATCTGACCTCACCTATCAGCAATCTTTGCCATAGATGATTACGGTCTCTACCTGGAAACGCTTTCCTCCACTGGCCTCTGGAACCTCACTGTCTCTTGGCTTCCCTCCTAACACCCTGCCCACGCCTTCCTGTCTCCTATTTCTGGTTTCTTCTCTTTTCATTAGCTTTAAACATTAGGGTGCCCAGGCCTTTCCTCATCTCTGTCTACACTCACTACCTTGGTGATTGTATTACAGCATAATAAATTACTACAAATGTGGTGACTTAAATAACACTGATTTTTAGCTCAGGGTTCTGCAGGTTGAAAGTCTAGGTGTGTTGTGACTTGGTCCTCTGCTCTGGGTCTCAAAAGCTGAAGTCAAGGGGTCAGCTAGGCTGAGTTCTCATCTGGAAGCTCTGGGGAGAAATATGCTTTCAAGTACATTCAGGTTCTTGGCCAAATTCGGTTCTATGAGGTTGTAGGACTGAGGTTTTCTTGCTAGCTGTCAGCTGGGAATTCTCAACATCATCTAGAGGCTGCCTATATTCTTTACCACATGGCTCCTGTCTTCCAACTTCAAAGCCAGCCATGGAAATTTCTTGTGCATACAATCCCTCTTGCTTCAAATTTCTCTCTTCTTTCATCTCTGGTCTCTAGAGCCAGATTTAAACGATGCATGGAATTAAGTCTGGTCCATTTGGATTACCTCCTTTCATTAACGCAACATTAACTGGTTAGTAATTTATGAACCAAATGTTTCATACATTGAAGCCCTAACCGCCAATGGCACGGTAATTGGAGATGGGGCCTTTGGGAGAAAATTAGGGTTAGGTGAGGTAATGAGGATAAAGCCTTCATGATGGGATTGGTGCCCTAATGAGAAGAGATGCCAGAAAGCTTGTTCTCTCTTTCTCTCTTGACTGTGTGAGGACACAGCAAGAAGGCGGCCTTCTGCAAGCCAAGAAGAGAGCTCTCATCAGAACCTGACCGTGCTGGCACCCTGATCTCAGACTTCCAGCCTCCGGAATTGTAAGAAAATAGATTTTTGTTATTTAAGACACCCAGTGTGTGGTATTTTGTTACGGCAGCCTGAGCTGACTAATGTGATAAACTTAACACATGCAAAATCCCTTTTGCCATATACTATAACATAATCGCAGGAGTGATATCTCGTCATAGTCACAAGTTTCACCCCCAGTTGAGGGGAGGGGATTATAAAAGGGCAATATCATTGGATGTTATGTTGGAATTCTGCTTACCACATCTAGTCACATGACTTTAAAAATCATCTACATGGTCATGATTCTCCGATTTATTTCTCTAGTCTAGACCTCTCCCCTAATGCCTAAATTTATCTATCAAACTACCTCCTAGACATTTCCACTTGGATGTTTTATAGGCACCTCAAACCTTATATATATGCAACCAAACTCCTGATCTGCCCACCCAGACTTGCTCCTTCTATAATGTGTCTCACCTCAGTAAATGGCAACTCCATTGCTCAGGGCAAAAACCTTGACATCACCCTTGACTCCTCCCTTTCCCTAATACCCTACATTCCATCCATCAGGAAATCTTTAGAATCCAGCTTAACAATATGTCCAAGGTTCAAACCATTATCATCTCTTACATGAATTATTGCATCAACCTCTATATTCATTTTCTCTTGCTGCCTAACAAACTAGCACAAATTTAGCAACATAAAGCAAGACCCATTAATTATCTCACAGTTTTGTAGATCAGAAGTCAGGGGCCCAGAGAGGACTTCTGCTCAGAGTCTCACACACTGAAATCAAGGTGAGCTTTTATCTGGAGGCTATGGGAAGGAGTCCACTTCCAGTCTCCTTCAGATTGTTGGCAGAATTCAGTTCCTTCTCAACTTACCTCAACATGATAAGAGCCATATATGACAGACCCACAGCTAGTATCATACTGAATGGAGAAGAACCAAAAAACTTTCTTCTAAGGTCTGGAACAAGACAAGGATGCCCACTTTCACCACTGTTATTCAACATAGTACTGGAAGTTCTCACTAGAGCAACAGACAAGAGAAAGAAATAAAGGCCATCCAAATTAGAAAGAAAGAAGTCAAATTATCCTTGTTTGCAGACGATGCAATCTTTTATCTAGAGAAACCGAAAGACTCCACAAAAAAACTATTAGAACTGATAAACAAATCCAGTAAAGTTGAAGGATACAAGATCAACCTACAAAAATCAGTGACATTTCTATATGCCAACAGTAAACAATCTGAAAAAGAAACCAAGAAAGTAATCCCATTTATAGTATCTACAGATAAAATAAAATACCTAGAAATAAAATACCTAGAAATTAACCAAAGAAGTGAAAGATCTGTGTAACAAAAACTATAAAACACTGATGAAAGAAATTGAAGAGGACACCAAAAAATGGAAAGATATTCCACGCTCATGGATTGGAAGAATCAATATTGTTAAAATGTCCATACTACTCAAAGCAAGCTACAGATTCAAGGCAATTCTCATCAAAATACCAGTGACATTCTTCACAGAAACAGAAAAAATAATCCTAAAGTTTTTATGGAACCACAAAAGACCCGAAATAGCCAAAGCCATCCTGAGCAAAAAGAACAAAACTGAAAGAATCACATTACCTGACTTCAAATTATACTACAGAGCTGTAGTAACAAAACAGTATACCAAAACAGTATAATACTGGCATAAAAACAGACACACAGAGCAATGGAACAGAATGGAGAACCTGGAGATAAATCCACACGTCTATAGTGAACTTATCTTTGACAAAGTTGCCAAGAACATGCAGTAGAGAAAGGAGAGTCTCTTCAATAAATGGTGCTGGAAAAACTGGATTTCCATATGCAGAAGAATGAAACTAGACAATTGTCTCTCACCGTATACAAAAATTAAATCAGAGTTAAATCGTAATGGATTAAAGACTTAAATATAAGACCTGAAACTATGAAATTACTAAAAGAAAACATTGGGGAAATGCTTCAGGACATTGGTCTGGGCAAGGACTTCTTGAGTAAAATGCCCAAAGCCCAGGCAATCAAAGCAAAACTGGACAAAGGGGATCACATCAAGCTAAAAACCTTCTCCACAGCAAAGGAAACAATCCACAAAGTGAAAAGACAGCCCACAGGATGGGAGAAAATATTTGCAAACTACCCATTTGATAAGGGACTAATAGCTAGAATATATAAGGAGCTCCAACAACTCGAGAAGAAAAAAATCAAATAATCCAATTTAAAAAATAGGCAAAGGATCTGAATAGACATTTCTCAAAAGAAGACATACAGATGGCCAACAGGTATATGAAAAAATGCTCAACATCATTAGTCATCAGAGAAATGAAAATCAAAACTACAATGAGATATCATCTCACCCCAGTTAAAATGGCTTTTATCAAAAAGACAGGCAATAATGAATAGTGGGAAGGATGTGGGGAAAGGGGAATCCTTGTACACTGTTGGTGGGAATGTAAATTAGTGTAACCACTATGGAGAATAGTATGGAAGTTCATCAAAAAACTAAAAATAGAACTATCATATGACCCAGCAATCTCACTGCTGGGTATATATCCAAAGGAGGAGAATTCAGGATATTGAAAAGATATCTACACTCTCATATTTATTGCAGCACTGTTCACAATAGACAAGTTTTGGAATCATCCTAAGTGTCCATCGACAGATGAATGGACAAAGAAATTGTGGTGCACGGAATATTATATAGCCACAAAAAGAATAAAATCCTGCCATTTACAAGAACATGGATGGAACTGGAGAATATTATGTTAAGTGAAATAAGTCCAGCACAGAAAGCTAAGTCTTGCATGTTCTCACTCACATGTGGGAGCTGAATATGGAGACACGGAGACAGAGAATAGAATGATGGTTACCGAAGGCTGGGAAGGGTAACAAGGAGGAAAGGACAAAGTGGGGATGGTTCATGGGTGTAAAAATATAGTTAGATAGAATGAACAATATTTGATAGCACAACAAAGTGACTATAATCAACAGTAAATTAGGGTATACTTTAAATAACTAAAAGAGTAGAATTGGAATGTTCCTAACACAAAGAAATGATAAATGCCTGAGGCGATGGATACTCCAATTACCCTGATTTGATGAATTCCCACTGTATGCCTGTATCAAAACTCCCATGTACCCTATAATGATATACAACTATTATGTATCCATAATAATTAAACATTGTTTAAAAGTGCAAAAAAAATAAAATAAAAGAATTCAGTTTCTTCTCGTGGTTTCCATGTGTCCCCCTTCAACAAGAGAAAATCAAGTCCCTCTTATGTCTTGTGTCTCTTGGATGTCTCATTCTGCTGTATCTCTCTGACTCCAGCCAGAGAAAACTCTCTGCTTTTAAAGGTTCTGTGTTTACATTGGGCCCATCTGGACAATCCAGGATAATTTACCTATTTTAATTTTGAGGTCCATAACCACAATTACTTCTACAAAGCCCCTTTTGTCATGGAATGTAATATACTCACAAATGTCAGGGATTAGAGCATGGACATTTGAGGGGGGGCACTCGGCCTGTGCAGCCTCCCACACCAGTTTCTGCCTGCTTGCACCTTGTTCCCCTCTGGCCTGTTCCCAACACAGCAGACAGATGTCCAACAACTCCCCATCTTACTCAGAGTGAGTGCATCCACATCTTCACAGCACCCGCACATCCTGCAGGATTCCACATTACTTTCTCACCTCCTCTCCCTACTGCCCTTCTTGCTGCGGCTTTAACACCAAGCACATTCCCCTCTCTGGGCATGTGCTCTTCCTTGGCCTCAAGTTCTCTTTCCCCCAACATCTGCATGGCTCCCTACCTCATCTCCTCAAAGTCGATGCTGAGATGCTGCCCTCACAGCGAGGCCCTTCCTGACCACCTGCTGAAAACTACAACCTTCCAAATCCCCAGAACTCCTTATTCCAATCCCAAGCTTTATTTTTCCCCATAGCACTTTTCACTTTTGAACATAATATATATATTTTATCTACATTTATTTAATGTAAACACCAAAGCAAGCACCATAAAGTAGGGATTTTGCCCATTTTGTTTACTGCTTTATCTCCAGTGCAATAACAGTGCCTGGCACACACAGGACACCCAGTAAACTTTTGCTGGATGATTGAATTCATGAGTATTAAGCGAGGAGTGTAGCTTGCCCTACATAGGGGAAACATGGGCTTGGGGATAGGAGAAATGGGTTGGACCATATGGAGTGCCCTCTGTCAGACAAAACTGTAAGCTCGGTGAAGACCAGGCTGGGGCCATGTCAGAGGGCCTGGGACAAAGCAGATTCTCGTAAGTACTTGCTGAATAACGCCGGTGTGACTGTGCTAGATTCTGCACATACACCAGCTCCTCTGATCCACACAGCTTGCGGGTTACTGTCAGTTCCATTTTGCCTCCTTCCTCCTGTTCCTAGTGCTGCTGATGAGCCGAATGAGACAGTACAGTGTGAAAGTACTTTGTGAAGTGTCAAATAAAGTATTTCTGGAAAGAGGCTTTGGATTGCCAGTCTACCTTTAGAGCCCATGCAAGCTTCCCCTCCACAGATGTGCACATTTTGGAAAGGATTCATGTGGGAAAGAGCACGGGGCATGAGGCAGGAATGTGGAGTCAGCCCGGGCAAGGTCTGACTGTCGCCTTGGCCACTCAGTAGCAGTGTGACCTTGGGATAGTTACATAACCTTGTTAAGCCTCCATTTCCTCTTCTTTCAAAATAGGGCTAATCATTGCACCTGGTAGGGATATTGTGAGGATTGAATGAGATAAGACAGGGGAAAATACCCAACAGATTGTCTGCTACGGAGTAGGCACACAATAATGTGAGTTTTCCTTCTGCCTTTTATGGGAGCCCAAATCCACCTCTCTGTAACGTTTACCCTTTAATGCAAGCTCTGCTCTTGGGAGCAGTGGAGAATGAAACGACTCTCCCTTCCAAATAGCTTTTGAAGGCAGTTATCATGTTTTCTCTCAATCTTCTCTTTCTAAAGGTGAAAATGCTCAGTTCATTCAACCATTCCTTATGAAAACTGGCTTTGATTTCTGAATGTGCCCTAGTTCAACAACACAGCTTTTAAAATGTGCTGTCTAGGAAGGGCTTATATTAGAGTTTAAGTTCCATGGAGGCAGGGCTTTTATTTATTTATTTCAGTTTAGATCCTGATGTACCCCCAGCACCTAGAAAGGTGCCTGGCATGTAGTAGGTCCTCCATAAATATTTATTTATTTAAATGATGAACCTACAGATGTGGTCTGCATCACCCTGTTCTGGGAATTATTCTGTGTTTAATGCTGGCTGTCCTTCTCAAGTTTCTTCAGGTTCTCAGTAAAACAGAAATCCACTTCCAACTTGTTAAAGGTAATTTCTTAGATGATACCCTCAAGGTTTCTCAGCTACAAAACTTCAAGCTTGGACCACCACATAATTCCCAGGGACCCTGCCAATTCTAGAGTTCTGTTGTTGCATCTTTTTTAAAATGTTGAGATATAATTCACATAACATAAAATTCACCATTTTAAAGTATACAATTCACTTTAGTGGATTAGTAAAAATTAGTTTTCAGTATATTCATGGAATAGCACAGCTATCACCACTATCTAATTCCAGAACATTTTCATCATCGCCAAAAGAAACCCATCCCTATTAGCATTCAGCCTTAATTCTCTCCTTCCCACAGCCCCTGGAAACCACTAATCTACTTTCTGTTTCTATGCATTTGCCTATTTTGTACATTTCATAGAAATGGAATCATACAAAATGTAGCCTTTGGTGTCTGGCTTATTTCACTTAGCATAATGTGTTCAAGGCTCTTCCATGTTGTAGCATGTGTTCCTTTCTATGGCTGAATAATATTCCATTGTACAGATATATTATATTTCGTTTTTCATTCATCAGTTGATGAACATTTGGGTTGTTTCTACTTTTTGGCTATTATGAATAATGCTTCTATGAACGTTTGTGAAAAAGTTTGTGTGGACATGTTTTTAGCTCTTTTGGGGACAGTATACACCTAGGAGTGGAATTGCTGGGTCATGTGGCAAGTCTATGTTTAATCTTTTGAAGAACTGCCAAATTGTTTTCCACAGTGGCCACACCATTTTAAATGTCCACCAACAATGGCATGAAGTTTCCAGTTTCTTCAACATTTGTTATTTTCAATTTCTTTGATTCTAGCCATCCTAGTGAGTGTGAAGTGGTATCTCATTGTGGCATTTGATTTGCATTTTGTTGCCTCTTATGTATCAGTACGTTTAGAGTTGCTCCCCCTAAGATGTTCATATCATCTTAATATTGTCATACATTTGTATTAATATTAGTCATGTGTTTGTCAAACAATTCTTAAAATTAATTTTATTTTCAACCTGTACCACTTTTTGGAGTGACAACTGTGTTAAATGTACTTTTTGCCTAAAATAATACTTGCTTTATTAAAAGCCGATCACTTCAAGTTGCACAACTTAGTTCTAACAACACATTAGTTGAGGGTTTTCCCAAGCAGTCCCTCCTCTGTCTTTGGGGTTCTGTGAGCATGATGGGTCCTGTGAAAGATTTTCTTCCAAGAGTTGTATTTTTCAGCATGCTGCAGTGGGGTGAGGAGGTCCCGTGACATCTTCATCTCTGCATAACTTCTCATAGAGATAAAAATCAAGTCCCAAAGAGCAAAAACCAAAAAGTACTCTGGATAAATACAAATAATCCTGGACCACAAATTCACCGCAGGAAAAGATCAACCTGAATACCACACACACTTAGCGTAACACAGTGGTTCTCAATAGGAACAATGTTGCCTCCTGGGGAACATTTGGCAATGTCTGTAGACACTTTTGATTGTCTATTGGCAGCTCATGGGTGGAGGATAGGGAGGTTGCTAAACGTCCTGCAATGCCCAAGGCAGCTCCCAACCAAAAAACTAAAGCAAAACTATCTGGCCCCAAATGTTAATAGTGTTAGTCTGAGAAGCTCTGGTATAATAGGATGTCAGAGAGGACTTTTGTATCTTCGATTTTCAGCGTATTCCACAGGCTTTGGTTGAACCTAATTGGCTCAGCCTCTCTAGTCGAACCTCCAGGTGGTAGTGGGGAATAGTTCAGATTGGTATGTTCCTACCGAAAAATGGTACTCGACATCCCACCTGTGACTGCAGTAAACTCTCTCTCTCTATATATATGTATATATAAACATACATGCAAACATTTTATATGTGTATAAAGGTACACATGTATAAAAAGAGATATTTACTGTATTTTAAGGAATTGACTCACATGATTGTGGGGGTGGCAAGTCTGAAATTTGTAGGGCAGGCTGACAGTTTGGGGACTCAGGCAACAGTTGATGCTGCAATCTGGGAGCAGAATTTATTTTTCTCCAGGAAACCTCAGTTTTTGTTCTTAAGACCTTATCCAAATGATTGGCTGAGGCCCATCCACATTATTGAAGGTAATCTCCTTTATTTAAAGTCAACTGATTGTAGATGTTAACCACAATTTTCAAGATACCTTCACAACAACACCCAGATCAAGGTTTGGCTAAATAACTGGGTACTACAGCCCATCCAAGCTGACACATAAAATTAACCATCATGTCAGTAAATTGATCAGTGACTTCAAATATATTCCCTAGAGCAAGCTCTTGGATTCCAAGACACGGAGTCTGTATGTAACAACCCCATTGTCTTGCTGCTTTGAATAATCCCCAAGTAAGCTGCCCATGTAGACAGAGTTTCCCCTGGAAGTAGCAAGCACCTGGCTCATATTTGCTCCTGTTACAAAACGGAACATGTCTTTTGATCACTCAAGGCTGACCTCCCCACTTACCTTCTGGATCCCATCCCTTCTTGTCTTTCCAAAGGCTTTGACTCTAACATTAGTCCCTCCTGTAAATCATCATCCGTTTCACTTTCTCTGCTGTTTCACTTTCAAATGCATTCGGACACTCTCTGGTATCTCACATCCCCAAAACCAGGCTCAGGAGTCAATGAGCTCACATCAATATAGCCTAAGAACCAGCGTCCATTCTTTTAAGTCAATGTCCAATTTTATTTGTCAATACTCGTGCTATTTGGGTTGTCAAATTTTTTCAGTATCATCTCAGTACAAAACTTGTCTTTGACCACACATCCTATAGCTAATGCCCCATTTCTCTGCTTCCCAATACACAGGGGCTGCCACAAATGACTGTGCGAGTTATGCGTAATATAAATGGTGCCTCCAGGACTTGGAGCACAGCCTATACAACCAAACTTGGGATCCTCCTAAACAGTTTAATTCCTCAACTCCTACCTGCTCTTGAACCCAGGAGCAGATTTAACGTGAAGCCAATGAACTTCAGGGCCCCTTTCATGCATAGAACTCTTCCACAGCCCTGGGAAAGAAGGAAGAGTGGCAAGAAATGGGTGCACAAGAACACATGTTTTTGTAAAATGGTAAACGTAAAATATTTTAACCACAGTTGGTTGAGCCTATTGTCTCTTTCCTTCTGTCACACTCCCTTGTATCAGACAGCTTTGGAGTGAGGGCATTTTGGGGATCTAGCTAAAGAGAAGCTGCCTTTAGTGTTAGTCTACCTTTAGTGAAATATATTTATGTGGTTTACAGTCACTTGGGTATAAAGTTGGTGCAACTCATCTGAGTACAACTAGTTTCTAGAAATTCTCACACTTCTGACTTGACTTGAGTCATTATATAAAAAGCCTGGAACCATCATAATATTGTGAAACAAGCTTAGATATTTGAAGCCAGAGGCTAGTCTCCATAAGTTTTTTCCATATAGTTAGACAAAAAATTGTTAGGGAAGAAGTCAGTTCTTACTGTTGGTTTGTCTAAATGTAAGTTCTTGGCTTGATAATGCAATATATTGGTTTAGATGTACCAGTGTTTTTGATAGGAATCAAATAAAAATAGAATTTATTAGAATTTCTGCATTTGTGGGGGGCATAAATATGTTCTACAAACAGATATTACTATATATGAAATCACATGTTTTATGCATCTTAACACTACAATGAGGACATCAATAACTACTCAATTAGTGTGATCAGTTCAAAGAGGAGTTAGGACTAGTCACTACACAAGAAAATTTGAAATACTCTGCATTCTTAGAGTTCTAATGTGAATGAAATGTGGTGGAGGGTTTCCCAAATTTGTCTACCATTCTATAAATTTACACGACATTATCAAACAAATTGTGAAGCTGAAACAAATTTTTCTAAACTGTCAATAATAAAAACACAAATTTATTTTTTTTAGGACCATTGGAAAGAATAGAAAAAAACACAAATATCTAACATCCATGCTAAATATGGAAAGATAAAATTATCTTTGTTTTTTTGTTCTTTTTTTAAATTTCAAAATATTAAGGGGGTACAAATGTTTTTGATACATGGATAACTTCTGTAATGTTTGAGTCAGGGCTATAAGTGTGCCCATCACCCGAATAGTGTTCACTGTACCCGTTGGGTAGGTCTTTGCCTCTCTCCCCAACACCACTTGATTTCCATTGAGTTTTACTTCCCTCTGTGCACATGTGTGCCCAACAGTTAGTTCCAATTTGTTAGAGAGTACATGTGGTGTTTGTTTTTCCATACTTGAGATACTTCACTTAGGATAATGGTCTCATTTTTTAAAATATGAAATATAAATCATTGTCATATAAAAAATGATCAAAAGAAATACAGATAAAAAATAGGAAAAATATTACAGAGGTGCATCTGGCAGTTAATGGAAATATTTTTATTTTTCTATATTTTGTTGTATATGGAATTTGTCAGATTTTTTAAATGTATAATTTATTTTGTGATTTCTTTACTCATTCTAAATAGATATTCACATTCACACTGAATTTTGTATTAATTATGTATTATTGTCCTTGAAGAGGGTCCCCAAGTTGTAGAGACTTCAGCTCCCACCAAACCTGAATCAGCCTCTGTCTGAGCCCATTCCAAACAAGCTTTGTCCCCACCCCTCCCCAAATTGGCAAATGCAACCCACGGCCAGTTCTCAGCCCTGGCATCGCTCAACTCTCTGCACTTCACACACGCGACTCTCCCTCCTTCCTGAAACTCTTCTCTTGGCTTTGGAGGCCAAGAGAGGAGGCCCTCCTGTTGTTCTTCCTTCCTCCCTCCCTGCCCTTCCTCAGTCTCCCCTAAGCCTCCACTGTGTCTTATCATCTCCCTCAGTAATCCCTGACCAGCTGATCTCGTCCAGTGCCCTGGCTTTAAATGCCACACACATTCCTGCAGCTCTCCAGTCACCAGAACTCAGTGTCATTTATCCAACGCTCCGCCTGACACCTGTCTTTACTTGCATGTCTAATATGTGCCTTGAGCACCATGTCCAAAGCACAACCTCTGATTCACCCCCACCTTGACGTTGGCCTGTTCTTGCCCCAGACCCTCTCATCTTTATAAATGATACTAGCGGCTGGGCGTGGTGTCTCAGGTCTGTAATCCTAGCACTCTGGGAGGCTGCGGCAGGAGGATTGCTTGAGCACAGGAGTTTGAGATCAGCTTGAGCAAGAGCGAGACCCTGTCTCTACTGAAAATAGAAAAAATTAGCCGGGCATGGTGGCGCATGCCTGTAGTGCCAGCTACTCGGGAGGCTGAGGCGGGAGGATCGCTTGAGCCCAGGAGTTTAAGGTTGCAGTGAGCTGGGCTGATGCCACAGCACTCTAACTGGGTGACAGAGCAAGACTCTGCTTCAAAATAAATAAATAAATAAACAAACAAACAAACAAAACTAGTAATATCATCTACAGAACTTGGTTGCTCAAGGCAAAATCCTAGGAGTCACTCATTCTTTTAATCCCTCTATCCAAATCCAGTAACAAGTTCTCTTGGCTCTTCTGAGCATAGCTGGCACCACTCCACTTCTCTCTAGCTCCACTCCCTGCACGCTCGGGCCGCTGTGGCAATCTCTGAACCCGTCTCCTGCTCACATTCTTGTCCTGCCTCGATCCATTCTCCACACAATATCATCAACGTAAATCAGGTCCCACGCCATTCCCCTCCTTAAAATGCTGCAGGAGCCTCCACTGTATGCAGAGTAAAATACCCTGCCCACCCAGCGCTGCGGTCTCCTGCCCTGGCCTGACTTCATCCCCTCTCCTGCTTGCCCACAACGCGCCGGCCTCTCTCTAACTTGAACACATGAAGCTTATTCTGCCTTCAGGTTCGTACTTGCTGTTCCCTCAGCCTGGAATGCTCTTCCCCATGATCTTTTCATGGCCAACTCCTTGTCATCCTGGCCACATCGTCAGAGAGGCCTTTGCTAAGCAGCCAACTCCTCACTTCCACCACGCCCACCTGTTTTAATTCTCTTCATTGCACTTGCTACTATCTGATACTTCCTAATCTGTTTATTGCCTTTCTCCCTACGATTAATATCAAGGAAACTCCATGAGAGCAGAGATTTTGTACATCTTATTCACCCCCGTGCCTATGGCATTCAATAAACATCTATAAAAATGGAGGAATAAATGAATCCCTGTTTTACAGAAGGGAAAACTGAGGCACAGAGCGTTAAACCCCTCGACCAAGGTAACACCACTATAGGTGTTAGAGCTGGTTTGAACCCAGGCAGGCTTCAGAGTCTGTGGTCTTAATGGCTGTATCATTCTGCCCTTCTCCACCCACGAGTCACAGACCTGTTATAATTAAAGGCCTGAGGGGCAAGAAAAAGGAGGATACAGGGTGGCTGTTCTGTCTCAAACCCAAGAGAGGCTCCTGCTGGAATGCAGGGAGAAAAAAACAACCTAGTGGGATCTATTCTTAAGTATTAAAAGGTGGGATGAGAGTGGGTTCCCAGAGCCATTTGATATCCACCCAGGTCCTATGAGAAGCCATCTTCAAGTCAAGCTTATAGCTTTGACAAAACCTGCCCCCCAAACTTCCCAGGGATTCTGAGCAGACATTAAGGTCACCCTTGTCTTTCCTCTGACCAGAAACAAAACAGAGATAGTCCCCTTCACAGCAGTAGTATAAAGTCACCTTCAGGGGCAGGTAGGGTGCGCCCAGGGACTGCCAATTGCATTTGTAAGGTCCCCTCACAAGGTGAGCGTAAATGGGTGAGGAGCCAGCCGCCCTCTCCCTGCCGCAGCCTCTGCCACCATCGGTCCCTGAGAAAGTAATTTCCTTCCCCTTCAAGCAGCACACGCTTTTAAAAAGCGATCTCAGGGTTCCTGAGTCTGAGGTAATTTGTTTTTGCTGCATTTGATGAAATATTGTGGCCTATTCTTCCCAGTGCCTAAGTCACTTCCTGAAGTTAAATTTGCCTGAGGAGTGGCAATCATGCAATTAACGAATAGAGGCACCACTCGGAATTAACTTTTGTTAATTTAAGTATTTAACAGTGTCTTCATCCCACCCCATCTCTCACTGTTTTTTTTTCCCCAGAGTAACTTGCTGCTTGGTGTGTGTGTGTGTTGTTTTTTTTTTTTTTTTCCCCGAAACCTAAAAAGTAGAATACTGTTCAGGTATTATAGACATTCTCCTGTGTCTTCTGCTCAGTGTGTGGCGACAGTACAGGAAGAATGAAAGGGTTATAGATCTTTGGATTTGAGTATTTTCAAGCTCATTGCTTGAAGAAATTACTAATCACTTTAGCAAAGGTTATTCACTGGGAACCATACAATTTAAAAACACATTCCTCCCTTTCCGATGTAGTTTTTGTGAAATGATAATGATTCAGCAGTTAGTAGAAAGAGCAGTAAACTCATATATCAAGATCACATTCCAGCCCTCTACCATTTCTATTTCTGACACATAATAAAGGGCAACATATTAATAGGAGAGAAATTCAGAATGTACTTTTAACCAAGAACAACCGAAAAAAGATTATTTTTTGACCTTTGTCTTCTTTTCTGAAAGAAAACTAAGACTAAACAATCAACTTTAGTTACCATGAACTGACCAAGATTAGATTTCTTTACATGATGTCTTTATATGTTGTTTAGGAATGATTATTGGCAAGATATAACATATACAAGTGCAAGTACTTTAATGCCAAAATTAATACATTACTATTTAAATACGGGGGAAGTTAAATCTTAGAAAATTTGGGATCAACTCAGTTAAAACTTAATGTGGGCCAGGCATGGTGGCTCACACCTGTAATCCTAGCACTCTGGGAGGCTGAGCTGGGGGGGACAGGGGGGGATTGATTGAGCTGAGGAGTTCGAGACCAGCCTAAGCAAGAGTGAGACCCCGTCTCTACTAAAAATAGAAAAATGAGCTGGGCATCATGGCGCGTGCCTGTAGTCCCAGCTACTTGGCAGGAGGATCGCTGAGACCAAGAAGTTTGAGGTTGCAGTGAGCTATGATGATGCCACTGCACTCCAGCACGAGACTTGGTCTCAAAAAAAAAAGAAAGAAAGAAAGAAAAAATTAAAGAGTGTGTGTGTTTGTGTGTGTCTCCCTATTTTTGAGCCTCAGAGCATTCAGCAGTTACCTACTAATAAGAGCTTCCCAAAATCAAGGGCAGAGGCCATTACTGGGGAGGTCAGAGGCAGATCCATGGAACAATGCACAGTGTGGAGGTTTATTAGTCTTAATCAAAAGACATAGAATCTCAGGGTTGGGAGGACCCTTGAGAGTTGTCTAATCCCACCACTCTGTATTCAGAAAAAAGGCATTCCTGATTACCTGTTATCTTATGAAGGGTGCAAGAGAAAGAGCTCCTCCCCAATCTGATCTGGTCTGGCTGGGTTTGGTGACATTTTTGATTACTTAACAAAAAGTTCTGATCACAAGTAAAGCAGGATTTCTAGTGAGATTTTTTGTTAATTGCTTCAATTTAATCCACAGGATTGAGGAATTTGAATATTTGCTACATTCAGATGCTTCTTGAGTAAGGAGGGGCTGGGGTGAGAAAGTGGGCAGATTCTTCTGGTGATGCCTCAGTAGCCCCTTCCAGGTGTCCCGGTGAGAGGTGGGGCTTGGGGAGTTGATCGTGGACTTCAGTTAGAAGCTCCGCTTCTACAGGAGGGAAACTCACATCACCACCTCCCTAGCTCAAGGTGCTGATGAAGTCTCCTGGAGCAGCCCGTACAGCTTATCCTTGGATGAGGGCAGGTACAACCTCGGACAATAGAATCAATGACAATGAACAAAATTTTCAGATACTTGCGGCCAGATGATAACCAGACATGGTGGTTATAATTCCCATGACAGACATAGATCCACATGGGGCTACTAAGTGAAGTATCCCAAGAATGGAAAAACAAGCACCACATGTACTCACCATCAAATTGGTATTAACTGATCAACACATAAGTGCACATATAAGAATAACATCTACTGGATGTTGGGCAGGGGGTGGGGGAGGAGGGGACGGGTATATGCATACACAAAGAGTGCGATGCGCACCATCCAAGGGATGGACATGCTTGAAGCTCGGACTGGGGGGGTGGGGGGACTAAGGAATCATACGTAACCTAAACATCTGTACCCCCATAATATGCTGAAATAAAAAAATAAAATAAAATACATGGGGCTCCTAAATTCACAAATGACCCCCATGTTTAAAACATCATAAAGTTCCAAATACCCCCTTGTAAGTCTCATGTAAGCACAAGCACTACTCAAATTAAGCACAAGCGTATGTAAATTAAGAGGAATCTTTATTCTCAATTTGGAGGCAAACCATTTACCAGGCAACCAGTATTTGATTTTCAGGTTAAAAAAAATTTTTTCCCTTTGATTTTCAGATAATAGCTTATTTGACTGACTTGTCTGGTTCCTTGAATTTCATAGCAAAACTCAAACAGTGTCCCCTAAGATCTGAATTCTGTGGGGAGGTTTTTGGCAACTGAGTCTGCACACCCAAGAGTGGAGTCCAAAGCAGTTTTATTTCTACCCTGGTCACATTTTGATCCATAACATTCTACTTTTCGAAGGAAAGTGCCAGTTGGCATTTAGTCTGGTGGAATTCCAAGTGGCCAGGTGCCTCCGGTTATGCGGCACACGTTAAAGGACCTGTGTGCCTCTTCTTGCTGCTTCCTTTTGCTAGAAGGATGCTCCTTCCTGATAAATGAAATCTGGAAACTCTCTTCTCCCTAATTTGCATGAGAGAATTAGGCAAAGGGCCTACGAGGATTAGGAGGGCTCTTGTACCATTCATCTGGAGTCCTGTGGCAGTTACAGAGCTCCGTGTGGACGCGGCAATCTCCACCACATTCAATGCGGAAATGATTCTGTAACTTGACTCTATTAAACACTAGGGCTGAGCCTCCCTGAAGGAAGAAATTTAAACATTTGGGAATATTATCTGGGAAATTTGGCTTAAAAAAATACTCATTTGAAATAGTTGGGTGATTTTTTAAAAAAGTTATTCTCCAGAAGTTTAAAATATTCAAAGAATGACCTGGATTCTTCCTTCCTGTTGATATGGAAGGACACATTCTGAAATATGTACATTCTATCATAATTGCTTAGTCACTGAATTGCAGTTCTTTCTCTGGACAGAAGTCACACTGACTTTTAAAAGGCAGAGATCTAGCTTCCTAGCCTGGCCGCCCTCCAAAGGCTCGGTCTGTGTCTCCACCCACTTGCTGGACATTGAACCCAGAGGGCTGCCCAGCTAACGCAATGCTCAGGCTCACCTTTGCCCCGCAGATGGCTTCTGCTCCTGAGTCCCCTCTCTGTCTGTCGCACCTGCTCCCGCTGCCACTTTCTTTTCTTTTGTCCTGCATCTCCATGAGTCACCAAGGCTTGCCGGGCAGTCCCTTGCACTATCTCTCCCACCCCACCCTGCCTGCCCATCCCTGTTGCCTGCAGACCCCTGTCGCTTCAAGCCTGGCTGATTATAATAGCATCCTAACTAATCGCTTACTTGTTTCTCTCTCTCCAATTCACTGCTGCCACAATAATCTTCCTAAAACACCATTTAATCATGCCAAACCCTTAATTAAAAATCTTCATTATCTCTTCATTACCACCAGGATAAAGTCCAAGCCCCTTAGTTTCTTTCCACTATCTGGCCTCAATCCACATTTCCAGCTTATTGTCCACTATTTCCCCACGGCGTTCGTAGACGTCACTAAAACCAGTCTCGTCGCACCATTCGTCCACCTGGAGTGGTTTCTCCAGGTCTACTGGGGTTTGTGTTTATTCTTTGAGGCCCGTGTCAAGTCCTTCTGCCTTTCGTGAAGCTTCCTCCCTGGGCAACTGTGGCTTCCTTGGAGCTCCTAGAATACTCAGTGCCCTTTATCACAGTCCGTCATGGGGCGTTATTTGGTTTTTGAGGTACTTGTGTTTCCTGCTTACTGGACTATATGTGAGATGAGGAATTGTTGTAGCTATACCTTTATATCTCCCTCTCATTATAATCACCACTATCACACACTGTCTGCCACTTCCGATAAATAGCAATGATGATGTGACTTCGTTGTATGATTTTTGGAGTTTGGTGGCCACAGGAAATAACGGCTGTGTATGACCATTGTGGTCCTTTTTTTTTTTTTTTTTTGAGACAGAATCTCACTGTGTTGCCCAGGCTAGAGTGAGTGCCGTGGCGTCATCCTAGCTCACAGCAACCTCACACTCCTGGGCTCAAGCGATCCTCCTGCCTCAGCCTCCTGGTTAGCTGGGACTACAGGCATGCGCCACCATGCCCGGCTAATTTTTTCTATGTATTTTTAGTTGGCCGATTAATTTCTTTCTATTTTTAGTAGAGACGGGGTCTCGCTCTTGCTCAGGCTGGTCTCGAACTCCTGAGCTCAAACAATCCGCCCGCCTCGGCCTCCCAGAGAGCTAGGATTACAGGTGTGAGCCACCGCGCCCGGCCGATTGTGGTCCTTTTTATTTGGGACAACCCATGTGAGTGACTGGAATTCAGGTTATAAAGGAAACTTACTTGGTGTGAATGGGTGCTCAGTTCAATTTATCCAATTCCAAAGAGATATAATCGAAGGAGAAATGCTAGGGGAAATCATTTGTAGGGCAAGACTGTACTACTCTACACTCACAAGGACTATAGAACACAGTGGAGAAAACCCTGGTGCACAGCTGCAGAACAGTAGAGAGGTTAAAGGGAAAGTGGGCAAAACTGTGTTACTGCTAAGTCATCATTTCCATTTAAGTGTTCAGAAGTGTGTAGCTCTGTCCTATGTGCATTTATGCTCGGCCCACGCTGGAGTAGGCACAATACACCCGGCATGGAGAAGAAGCATCAGGTGACTCTCTGGATTCCCTTTTGTCTTTTAGTTCCCATTAGAATATAGGGGCTTTGTCCTGAAGAAGCGTTAGTGGCTTAAAAACCAAACGAAACCGTGTACTGTCTTCCCTTCCCTAAGCTCGGCAGGAGTGCATTCATCTCCAGGGCCTTTTCTTCTGATACACCAACTCGCACATCAGCTCCCTGTAGCCTGCGTCTCGTGGTCCTGCAGGAGCTAAGTGCTCTCCTTGTCTCTGAGGAGTTTCAAGATCAGGTACTCATAGAACCCCTTGTGCCGTGTCACTGGAGTGAGAATCTTCCTTAGAGTCACTTGAGCAGGGAATGCCTCCTCCCTGTCTTCCCCTACTTTCTTTCCACTTGCTGGGGAAGAACCATGGGGGAAAAATAAAAATTTCATAAGAAAAGCAACACCAGGTTGTTGAGGACGTTGGGTTTTCTTTTTTTTTTCTTTTCTTTTCCATCTTTAAATTTTTTTTTCCACTGAGGGACAGGAATCTGGGCCACATGTGTATCACCATTGTGTCTGGAAGCCAGAGGGGTCAATCACCTCTATAGTTGCCATGACCCTGGGCTAGAGGCTTTCCCAGTTACTGATGTCCCTACTGGGCAGCTGTCATCTGAGGAGTCACCAAGGACTAGCTGATGCCCTCTGCCCTGCTTGTACCTTTTTTCCCAAAGGGTCTTCTGCAACTGGCTTTTCTCTGTTTTTCCTAATAAAACATTAAAACGGTATTTCAGTCAAGGTAATCTGAAGTCACACTGTGTGTGCAAGAGACCCAGAAGACATTGTTTTCAAGAGCTCGAAATCATTCTGAGCAGGTGAACTTACTCTCACATGGCTTGAGGTTGTCCCCAGGTTATACACTTAAGAATTACAAATTATGAATATAAAAAAGTATGTGGCTGAAGGAAGTAATCTGAGTTAGAAGTTGTCCTAGAAGTGGTAAAGTTGAGGAAGATTTTGATGCAGGTGAAAGAAAATGGAGGAGAGTGGTATATTAAAACGGGTGGAGTTAAGCCAGGTGCGGTGGCCCACGCTTGTAATCCCGGCACTTTGAGAGGCCGAGGTGGGAGGATCGCTTGAGCCCAGGAGTTTGAGACCAGTCTGGGCAATAGTGAGACCCCTGTTTCTTACAAAAAATAAAATAATTATCTGGGCACAGTGGCAGGTGTCTGTAGTCCCAGATACTTGGGAGGCTAAGGAAGGAGGATCGCTTGAGCCCAGGAGTTCAAGGTTGCAGTGAGCTGTGATGACACCACTGCACTCTAGCCCGGGCGACAGAGTGAGACCCTGTCTCCAGGAAAGAAAAAAAAGGAGTTGAATTGAAGTAATTTCTATAAGGAGGAGGAGAGTTTGACTAAGAGAATTCTTGATGGAAGTTCATTTTCCCATCAGGCTTGAGAACAGAAAATCCATCATTGCATCCATGCCAACGAGCATAGTACCAGGCACATAGTGGGTGGGTAATAAATGTCTGGTGAATTAATGCGTGAAAATTAAGTGTTGCAAGATCAAATATATCTAATACAACTTAAGTAGCATATTTCTAACTTTCCTCTATCTTTGTTTAAAAGTTTTTATCTTCTCGATTTTCTGACAGGTTGAGTGGCAAGATGGAAATGCCTAGATTATTATTTTATGCACACCTGTAATGGTTTCTTTGGCACACAGGGGGCGGTGACAATCAGACTGGATAGAGCATTTTGACCCTTTCATAGTAGAGAGGTCCACCAAAGCATGTTTAAAAGCTTTTTGTTATGGGATGGACAGCAAGGTCTTCAGAGAAAGGGAGAA
>NW_012148197.1:1637513-1657486 GCF_000956105.1 Propithecus coquereli | reverse complement strand
GGTATTTTTCAAATATAAAGAAAATCTTCAAAACTCTGGAAAAAAATAAAAGAAGCATGGAAGAAGGGCTGGAAATAGAGTGGGAGAGACAGAAACAAGACTTCACTATATGCTATATATTGCTTGTTTGGTTTTGAACCATGTGAATGTGTTGCCAATAAAAATTAAATTAAAAAAGAGGAATCAGTACATGTTCGTATTGCAAGAAGATATTTAGTTTCAGCAAGTACAATATCAACATTCACATTAAATTTATCTGGTAAATTGCAAAGAGAAATAATGCCTCCTCCCATGAGATTAAAGAATTTTCTCCAAGTAAAAGTACGTATCTGCTAAATGTAGATGAGTGCGTATAGAAAGTTCATATCTCTCTGTTTTTCTGTCTCTCTCTCTCTCTCTCTCTCTCTCTCTCTCTCTCACACACACACACACACACACACACACACACACACACACACACATACCACACTCTTCCTCTGAGTTTCATACATCTTACATAGGCGGACATCTCAGCTATTGATTTAAAAAAAAAAAAAAACACTTAAGTCAATGATACTCAACTTCCTTGGACAAGGTCTGTCAAGTGCTTTAGCTAATTTTATTCTTGGACATACTAACTAAAAAAACAAATGAATGTTTAAAGTTACAAAGCAAAGTTCAACGGACATTCTTTCACGTTGCCCACAATTGCTGAAAGAAGACATCCATTTATCCTCTGCAACTTGGAACTGGTGCCAAATGCAGCTTATTGTCATGACAAAGACAAAAACTCAGAAACTGTCAGGCTGGGCCACATCGATGTCCCTGAGATACCAGCCCACCGGTCAATGTGTTCAGCAGTGGCAGACCACTGTCATGCCTTCCCTCACGTCTCAGAAAGTACAATCATTTGCTTTGAGGTTATTTTATAAAAAGCCAGACTGTTTAGTTAAAAAATATGAAAAATAATGTAGTCTTGGAGATTTTTTGCCTCTATTTGTGGATGAAATTTTTCTGTTCACAGACCACTTTATGATTAGCTAAAAGACCCTGGAGAGTCCAAAATTATTTCCATAAAATGGAAACAAAGCATTATACAGCAAACTAGACAGCTTTTGCTAAGTAGATGCAATTTTTCAAGCTTGTTTTATAATTTTGAACCAGATCTTCAATGAATAAAAGTCATACCACAACCACATTTTACTGTGATTTGCATTTTGTATGAATATTTGGAAAAACATTGCATTTCTGCTGTATTTAAAACATAATAATAAAAGATAAAAGTACAAGTTTGGGATTTTGCATATGAATCTCAGGCTGTGGCCTCAACATAATCTGATCTTAATAGAATGTGTTAGTGTACCTAACGCCAAGTATAAGCACTGTCTCCTAATATATATATGAATGAATACCGTAGAAAATAGTAAATAAATAACTTCGGCAATTATTATATGACATGTGTTCACAAATTTTCCTCAATATTATTCCCTTAAAGTGTTACATTGAATAGAGGCTAACAGCTAGAATAAATAAGTTGAAATGAGAGTGTTTTGAGATTTTTAGATACATACTATCTTTCACTATATAAGCTTGTGATTTTAGTTAAATACTATAAAAGAGGATAGAATCAATGATGAGACCATAATTCTGTAAAAATAGACTAAGATAAGGAGGTTTTGGCATTATTTTAAAAAACGGAAAATATGTACAATTACAACTGTTGAATGATGTCTGGTTTATAACTCTAGTCACATGGCTACAAAGCTAAAAAGAAGTAAAATTGAACAGTCCTCTGGTAAATTAAACTCATGCCAATACCCCATCTAAACTGTTGTTCCATCATTCTTTTCATTTCATCTGAGTTGACCCAACCCTTACCTGTCTGTACTAAAATTGTTCTTAGAGCAAAAACTGGTATCCAGATCTATTACTTAGTAATAGATCACTTAAGTAGAAAAATACTCCCTACAAATCAGTCAGAATTTGATCCTGGAGTCTCAACTAGAAAACATTCATATTGTTATAATAGAGCTACAAGCAATATGGAAAAATCTTTTGTGTTTTTATATATATATGATTTTGAATTTATTGTTTTCTATAAAAGTTTATGCTATTTTGGTTCTTAGTTCTTTACAGCTGGGGAAGAACCTAGCATTATCCGTGAAATAGTACAACTATCTTCTTTATAAAAATTGCTGTATAAGACACATTTTATCATATACTAAATGGGTTACTATGTCTAAGTGAATGTATTATTTGTAGCTCATTCTCCAATTAATGGATAGAAATGCTGGTTGTTTCAGTTTGACCATTTTAACAACTGAATTGGAGTGAATAAACTTTCTATTCAGAATTCTATTAGTATCTTAGAACCAAACAGAAGATCTATTAGCCAAATTATCTAAATTAGAAAGGAATAGGCCAGGAGTGGTGGCTCGCGCCTGTAATCCTAGCACTCTGGGAGGCCGAGGTGGGTGGATTGCTCAAGGTCAGGAGTTCGAGACCAGCCTGAGCAAGAGTGAGACCCCGTCTCTACTAAAAATAGAAAGAAATTATCTGGACAACTGAAATATATATATATAGAAAAAATTAGCCAGGCATGGTGGCGCATGCCTGTAGTCCCAGCTCCTCGGGAGGCTGAGGCAGAAGGATCACTTGAGCCCAGGAGTTTGAGGTTGCTGTGAGCTAGGCTGACACCACAGCACTCTAGCCAGGACAACAGAACCAGACTCTGTCTCAAAAAAAAAAAAAAAAGAAGGGTATGATTATTGTATAATTCTTTGAACATCTACTTTGTAACATGTGATTACGTACTGCATGATCTACAGAACAGCAACACTACTCTCAACACAGTCTGTGAAAATTTCATTAACTTCCTGAAGAATAACATTTTTCTCTGTAAACCTGTTTAAGTCATTAGCTATTCCATCAAATAAATTAACTAGAAATAAAGCAAGACAAAGAAGTTTTCTCAGGAATACTTTCCCTTCTTCATTCATTCATTCATTCATCCATTCAATGAACAAATACATATCGAGTGTCTAATAATTGCCAGACACTGGGTATTATAACAGCAAACAAAAAAGGCATCATGCCTGCCTTTATGGGGAAGACAGACTTGAATCGAATAAACACAAAAATGAAAATATAGTTACAAATCTGTGTGAATGAGATGAAGGAAAAGAATGGGGTGGTCTGAAGAGTAGTAGAACAACCTGCTGTGGATTGAGTCTTCAGAGAGACCTCTTTGAGGAAGTGACATTTAAGTCACCTGAAGGATGAACGTAAGGCTGCCTGATGATGTGAGTGAGGTGGGGGCAGATAAACAATGAATATTTTTAGTATAAGTTTACAATATTTGGGACACACTTCTACTAAAAAAAAGCATGCGCTGTTTCTCTGAAATTTTATATTTTATATGGCAACCCCAGGTGGGCACTTGAGCTCAGAAAAGCTGGGAAGGGCCTGAGGTGGGCCAGGGCCCCCCACTTTGGTGGGGTGCGGTGGCTGCCACGGAGTCATAGAAGCAGGGAGTGAGGGGAGAGGTTGGAGGGCCAGGAGCCCGTGATGACTGCACAGCTTGTTGGTATGGTTCTTTCATGCCTTTGATTTTGCTTAAAGCAAAGTCTTGCAGCACATTAGTCAGAGGCTAATTTCAATTTAATATAACTTTTCAATTAACATAAAAACCTGGGAAACATTTTCAGCAAATGTATGAACTGTAAACTCCAGCAAGATTTGCTAATTTTCTTGAACGACAAATTTAAATAAGGCTTTAGTGGATAAAGTATGTTCGATCTCTGCTTTCCATTTGGCTATTTTATCCTAAATTAGCCTCGTCTGTCACTGTACGTGTAGAGGTCCTGGAAATGCTGCTCTGGACTGAATGTTTGTGTTGCCCCAAAATTCATGCTGAAGCCTAAATCCCCAATGTGATGGTATTTAGAGGTGGGGCCTTTGGGAGGTGATAGGTCATGGGGGTGGAGCCCTCGTGAATGGGATTAGTGCTCTTCTAAGAAGAGATTTGAGGGAGCTGATCTCTTTCCCACTGTGTGAGGATACCATGAGAGGACAGCCATCTGCAAACCAGGAAGTGTGCCCTCAGCAGACACTGGATCACCAGACACCATGGTGCCAGCACCTTGATCCTAGACATTCCAGCCTCCAGAATTGTGAGAAACAAATCTCAGTTGTAGGTCACCCAGTCTAAGTTATTCTGTTATAGCAGCCTGAATGGACTAAGACAGACATTGTCTGTAGGAATACATTATGCTGGGAGACCGGGGTGCGCTACAGAGGCACCCGACTCCACTCTTTCCTATTATAAGGCTGTCCATTTCAGCCCCCTTAGGTAGTCTCACATGTTTAAATCTCTCTGAGGGGCTGGCGTGATGGCTTACACCTGTAATCCTAGCACTATAGGAGGCCGAGCTGGGACGATTGCTTGAGGTCAGGAGTTTGAGTCCAGCCTCAGCAAGAGCGAGACCCCGTTACTACAAAAAAGAGAAAGAAATTAGACAGGCAACTAAAAATAGAAAAAATTAGCCGGGCGTGGTGGCACACTCCTGTAGTCCCAGCTGCTCGGGAGGCTGAGGCAGGAGGATCGCTTGAGCCCAGGAGTTTGAGGTTGCTGTGGGCTAGGCTGACGCCACGGCACTCTAGCCCAGGCAACCAAGCGAGACTCTGTCTCAAAAAAATAAATAAATAAATAAAATTAAAAAAAAAAGTCTCTCTGAGTAGCATACGTCATTTAGCCGTTTCAGATGTTTGAGTCAAGTAAACAACTAGCTTCTGTTTTACAATATTCTACTTGGTGTTAGAAATCATATAATTATACAACCCCCCCCACACACAATTTTACACCCAGAAAAGTATATACGAGTGTCAAAAGTTTGTTCATAACATTTAGCTGGCAGTTTTTTGTTAACATACTATTAAATAATATCACAAAGGTTTTCACTCCAACCATGAAACAATCTAGAAAATAGAAACAACAAAAATACACAAAGTAGTAATAACTCACAAAAGAATATCTGCATTTCACATTCCTTTTGGGAGATGTATTAGTTTCCCAAGGCTGCTTTAAGAGAGTACCACAAACTAGGCAGCTTAAACAACAGAAATTTGTTGTCTCATAATTCCGGAGACTCAAAGTCAGAAACCAAGGTGTCAGCACAGCTGGTTCCTGCTGAGGGCTGTGAGGAGACTCTGTTCCAGGCCTCCTCCTCTCTCTGTGGCTTGCTGGCACTCTCTGGTGGCCCCCGGCTTGTACATGCAGCACTGCAAACCTCTGTCTTCACAGGGCGCTCTCCCTGTGTCCCTTCACATCCTCTTCCCTCCGTGCCTGTCTCTGTGTCCAAGTCTCCCCTTTTTATAAAAAGGACCCAGTTATGTCAGATTAGGGCCCACCCTAACAACCTCGTCTTTCACTTGATCATCTACAAACACCCATTTCCAAATAAGGGCACGTTCACAGGTACTAGGGGTTAAAACTTCAACATCTTTTAGGGCAGCACAATTCAACCCGTAACAGGGGGAACTGAACAACAACTGAAATACCTCTGGGTTAAAAAAAAAGGAAATCATGTTAAGCTGGCATGATTTCCTTAACCTCAGTTTTGACTAGTGAGGAGTCTATGTTTGAGTCCAAAGCCATTGTAGTCTGGACAGTCCCCGGAAGGCAAGTGTCACGCTGGATGACGTGGCACAAGAGGCTCTTGCAGTGGAAAGTCACAGAGGAGCTGATTACAAATCACTCTCCCACCCACTGACCAAAAATCAATGATCAAAAGCTTCAAAAGAACCAATTTTAAAAGCTACTAGTTGAGTCTGATTTTGACAGGTCAAGATTCTTTAAAAAGGTAGATTACTTGGGTCTACAGGAAAAGGGGCACAAGATTAAGTAGGAGGCAGAAGCTCTGGCTTCCAGTCATAGTTTTCCCAGATATCTGGTGGCTTTGGGCAGATATTCAACTTTTCTTAGTCTCCGTATCCTCATGAAGGAGTTGGACAAAGACCTGTGTGTCAATCACCACTGAACACTGAAAGACCTGGCGGGATGTGCTCACGTCACCTGAGATAGGGGAAGAAGCAGCTCCTTCTGCCTAATACTCCAGGGTAAGATCTTCAGACCTAATCCATGCCATCTGCACACTGTGTGTTCCATGGATTTAACAGGTGCTTGCCAATAAACATGACTTCAGTTCCCACACGGTGGTACTATGGGGTTGTGGGAGTATCAATGCACCCATCACATGAGATGGAAAAACTTAAAGCAACTCTTACAAGGCAGCATATCTATGTGCTGCCCTTTTCTCTGAATAATTTCCTCTGCACTCACTCAAAACCACTGGGGAATCACTGTGTGAAAAGTGTCACAAAGGAAATGGGGAGGAAGGCCTTTGCCTTTGAGGAGTTCGTTGGTCTGGGTGGAAGGTTCACCAACGGCATCCATAAACTGAAAGGACCCTGAGCACACTGAGGGGTATTCATCCAAGCACGGAGGAAGAGCCACCCTAAATAGAGTGGCCAGGCCTGGGGACACTTGCCATGCTCACAGGGATGACTCAGAAATGCCTAATGTGGGACTGAGTGACTGACTTTTGTCTTTTTAGGATGAGAATCTTACAGAGTGTTTCATAACACACACGTTATCTTGTGAATGTGAACATGTGAAAGTAGGTCATTAGCTGAACTAATTCTTTAACATGTTTTCATAAGGATTTCAGCTCATAGTATCTTGAGAATCTCACCAAAGCACCCCAAATTTGATTCCCTTTTTATCCTTCAATGTGTCCTCAAAATACACAGGATTGAACTGGATCCATGTCTGTCTACAGATGGACACTTGGCAAGACCTTCTCCTTCCCAACATCTTAGCTGAGCCAGTGCTAGGATTTTTGTAAACTTGTCTAGAAATCTATGTCTTTTTGCCCTCCTGTCGCCACACATCATTGCTGAGGAATGGTAAACAGGGCATCCAGAGGGATGGGAGAAGGTGGGTTTGGTTTGGTAGATTTTTTTACATTTCCAGGAGGTTATGCAAGAGAATGGCTTTCTTTTTGGCCACGTCCATAGGAAGAAAGGTTCTTTTGGAGCCCTTTCATATGAGAAGCCATAGCTACCCTTTCCCTATCCAGCACCACATTTGAAGGGCCTTCTTTTTGGATAATAGTCATGAAGCTTCCAGCGTTCCTTGAAGGGAAATGATTCTTCTTTGGCTGGAAGTTTGGGCTGGCTCCTTGGGTGCTAACATGAGCAGATGTTTTTCTCTGAGAACAAGTTGTTGGTTTCTCTGAGTGGGAAGGCTGGAACGGACTACTTCACATCACTACTCCAATCACTAAGGCTGAGATCGTCAAACGATTTGTCCCCTGTCACTAAGATAGTGTACTGGTGATGTTATCAAGACTTTTCTGGCATGTGGCACACTGAAGAAATCAGAGTGCTGAGCGTACACGTATTTCTACAAAGAGGCATACCATAATGTTGACAGAAAGGCTCACGGTGTGGGAAAGAAATCTGTTGAGGGGATTCACTGCAGTTTTTTCCTCATTGAAAATCTTGGCCCAGAGCGGTGGCTCATGCCTATAATCCCAGCGATCTGGGAAGCTGAGGCAGGAGGATCACTGTGAGGTCAGGAGTTTGAGACCAGCCTGAGCAAGAGTAAGACCCAGTCTCTACTAAAACCAGAAAAATTAGTCAGGTGTGGTGGCGCACACATGTAGTCCCAGCTACGTGGGAGGCTGAGGCAGGAGGACCCCTTGAGCCCAGGAGTTTGAGGTTGCTGTGAGCTAGGTTGATGCCACTGCACTCTAGCCTGGGCAACAAAGCGAGACTCTGTCTAAAAAAAAAAATCTTGATCAAATGTTGACTGATACTGCGTCAGGTGTGCTTTTGGATTTGCAAGGGGGCTTTAGGCTTTATAGCCAAAAAATGGGGCCACACCAATATACACAGGAATCCTTTATGTAAATCCCCAGCACCTATACAAAACAAGTTGGTGATGTGCTTTCCTTTTTGGTAGCCATAAACTGATTTCAGTTACCACCTTGACTTCCTCACTCAGCTTACCATAGCAGTGATAGTCACTGATTATAGATCTAGATCAGGGGTGTTTCATGCATAGAGTTAGCAGCATACTACATGTTGCTTTAAGGAGGAAGAACTCATGATCATTAATGGCATGGATGATAATTGTGGGTGTAAGGAAAAGTTGGGATTTATCATATGAATGAAAGAGGAAATAGCCCTTTATCACCAGGTAATCTATCCCGTCAAAGACAAAGGAAGTCCTTTGCAGGGGAAAGTTAAATGGGTTATCATCTTGGCTACATCTTACCCTTCCCATGGTCCCATTCATCTTTTCTCCTGACATTGTCTGTAACCTAAAGACTCCCATCCACAATAGAGACTTCACATAGGTAGGGAGGAGAATTAAGAGCTTATCAGACATCTGGTGATAGGCAACTTGGGTTTAGGCTTAGACGGTATAGGATCTCCATTTAAAAACATCAAAATGTTCATTTTGTGCCAGTTTGAAATGTGACTTTCAAAGATGACCCTAATCTTAAGGGAGCAGATAGTCTGCCTGACATACGTGAATTTCACTAGACAGCCTGTTTTTGGTTCCCTGTGAGGAATTAAAGTAGATATGCTAAAAGGTTGTACCTCTTTCAAAGCCGATTCTCCCTGTAAGAAAGTGTTAAACCGCAGTTGGCGATGGAAATGTCTGATAAGGCGTCTTGTCGGTGCCACCGCCTCCGTGGGTGGCTGCTCTTTTGACTTATCTGAATTCAGAGTGAGGGGCTGTTTGTTACAAAGTCTTATATACAAAATTTACATGGTCAGAAAGGTTTGTAACATAATGAACACCCTTATCATCACTAGAATCTTTACAACAGCTTGGATGACTTTTTAATTGTGGCTTAATATAGTTAATTATGGCAACTCTTCCCCATTTTCCAGCATGATGAATTAATATTACAGATCATTAATGTTACTAAATTGGCATAATGATATAGTAGATCTAACGTCCCAGTTACGTTAAGACCTGCTTTATAATTTGGCTCTTTTGTTATTTGCCTTAAATAGGAAAAGCATGCACAGTGTTTGTCTTTTTAGTAGGCTACATGTAACTACTTGCACTATTTTCCTTAATAAATTATTGATATAGAAAATTCTGAATGGAAGACTTCTTCATCTTCAGACTGCATATGAAGCCAACATTTTCTTTCTAATATCCACTTCATCAGTAATAAAAGTGAGGAAGCTCTGGCTGTTGAGCCAGGTTTTATAATTAGACAAGACTGTATTTTACATCTGCAAAATACTCATGCTTAGTGGGGAAAAAATGAGAAACGTGATATGTTCCATTCTGTTGCAATGGTTATACCATTTTAATCTCTTAAGTTCAATATATATCCTCTAGCAGGCTATACTTCTAGGATTTCATTTTTAGATCCTTAAGGCTGCATATATCTGCCAAACCGACATAATGAATTTAAAGTGCTAATGCCCAGAAGACCAGAAAAACATTGAAATATATCCTTGGTTGATTAAATTACCACCTCCAGCTACTTTACATCCTCATGTCCAAATAGATTTTCTTTTTACTTACCAAGTGCCGGATCTGGAAGATGTGGAAGATGTAATTTTATGGTAAAAACATGCACATGTCTTTAGACAAGAGCATTTTATTTAAGCATCTTTTTAAAGTCTGTACAGTATTTCTGTGACAGGACTTGCAATGTGATTATGAGTCCTTTCAAATTATGCTCAACCTGCAGGTTAACCTTAGGATCTAACAAGTAACTTTCAAGTGTATACTTAGAATGGAATTTATGTTAAAAATCTGGAGTACGAATATACAAATGTTCATGATAACAACATTGAAAATATGTTAACTTGTTTTGCAAAATTAAAAAGGCAATGATGGATCCTAATCTTCATGTTAAAAGTTGTTTGTTGGCCAGGCGCGGTGGCTCACGCCTGTAATCCTAGCACTCTGGGAGGCCGAGGCGGGCAGATCATTTGAGCTGAGGAGTTTGAGACCAGCCTGGGCAAGAGCGAGACCCCATCTCTACCAAAAATAGAAAGAAATTAATTGGACAGCTAAAAATATATAGAAAAAATTAGCCGGGCATGGTGGCGCATGCCTGTATTCCCAGCTACTTGGGAGGCTGAGGCAGGAGGATCGCTTGAGCCCAGGAGTTTGAGGTTGCTGTGAGCTAGGCTGACGCCACGGCACTCTAGCCGGGGCAACACAGTGAGACTCTGTCTCGAAAAAAAAAAGTTGTTTGTTCAGGAACTGCTTAGATTGATAGACTGACAACTCAAGGCAGCAAAAAGGACCCAGACACATTCCTTGCTCCTAAATGGGTTGCTTGGTCATCTAATTAGTCTGTCGTAAAAGGGACACCTGGTGGAAAATCTTATTCCTACCTGTAAAAGTGGAAGTCGAAATGACTCTAGACATAAAAATGCTATGGACCTGAATGGGGAGAAAATATTGGTTTACAATTCAACTTTTACTTCTGGAATTTAAGGTAGAATCAAAGCTAAAAGATAATCAAGTCTTTCTACGTGCCTGTGTTCACAGATGTACACTGCCTTAGATAACTCTACCCAACTATGTATACTTATCGCATAGTCTAATTCATACAGACACACAAACACACATGTACACTCAAGTACACAGTCACACAACCCAAACATACACTCGTTTCAGTAGTCACTCTCACACAATATTGACAAGAAAAGCAGCAGCAAACTCAGAGCAGCGTGTGGGACTCATTTCCTCCTAGAAGATGGCCCATTGTAAGCATCACCCACGTGACACCCCATCTAGGCCATCGGGTCTTGGAAGGACAAATTCTGACCCATGGGTACGTTCACAGTCCAATACCAGTCCGAGCCTGCCTACGGGCTTGAGGAAATGGCTTTGCCATTTCAAGGTTAAGTTTCTAGCACCTTGCAATACCAAAATGCAATGCAAAGACAGTGAGTATCAGTGGTTAGACATCAGGGTGCTGTGATGTCTGGGGGTGAAACTCAAAACCACGATGAACGTGAAATAAAATGACAAGTATCAGAGGAAACAGGAGCCGGGACTGAAGGCAAGAGAGCAGATTTGTAGTGCTTTCAAATGAAACGTTATAATCCCTCCGACAATCCTGTTGACTATGAGCTATAGCACTAGGAGTACAACGCAGAAAAAAAGATACATTGTGGGATAAACAGCTTCTTCTAAGGTAAAACTGAATGGCCAAAACAGATGAATAAGGAGACACAATGGAGAGAAAAAAGAAATGAGTCAGTGGCAATATAAGAAAAAGGTAAAAGTGAACAGAGGACAGAAAGGCAGGGAAGAAAAAAAATGTAAATGAGTGAGACAAAAAAGCCAAAAGACGGAAAAGAAAAAGAGAACAAGAGGGGGAAAGAAGTAATATTTTCCTTGATAAAAATGCACAAAAGGGAAGATGAACTTTGTTCTTTTTCTCTTTCTACTCTCCTCTCTTTTTCTGCTTTTCGCCTCGCAGCACGCCAGCCTAAGCTGAGAGCTGTAATGTCATTAAATTGCAAATGCTTTTTCATTTCCGACACACACTGTTTACTTATCTGGCAAAAACATATGTTGGAAGGAATCCGTTAAATTCTGCCCATTGCCTTGGGTAAAAGTGCAATGGAAACGGACCCACCGAGCGTCCTCTTTCTTCTTCTTTAGCACTCCCCTTATCTACAAGACGGCTTCGCAGAAAACTGGCTAGTTCAATGAAAAATGAAGATACAGCAGGAGATTAGGGAAGAACACTGAGCACAAAATTCCTGGAGAGAGGGTCACTCCATTGCAAATGATTTCACTCCTCTAGATCTGCATAAATTACTATTTTTAAGGCATCTCCAAAGTCTGTATATTTTTCTCACTCTGTCAAACATTTAATTTCACGCCCCGTGTTCTGAATATGCTAAAATGCATATCTCTGATGCACCTTTAAGCCAGAAAAACGAATGCAAAATTGAAGATAAAATGATGTGATTTGCACTACAAGCCTATTACTTGAGGTATTTACATATAGTTTACCTCTGCAGTTCTGAGGATGATTTATTAAAAAAAATCTGGATTAAGCTCATATAAATATGTATAAATCTTTGTTTAGAAAATAGATTTTGCAGCTGTTGTGTCAAAAAAAAGTTCTTTAAGATTCTGTGAAGAATTTTCCTTTTAGCATGCTTTAAGAAGGAAAAAAAGGGGGACAGAATTTGACATTCTGCTCGGCGGGGGTGGCGGGGAGCCTATTCCACCGTCCGGCAGTTATAAAGACTCCTTTTATTGTCCTGCCTTGCCCAGAGCAGCGAGCCCCTCCTTGCTCTTTTATTATACTTATTTAATTTTCTTTTTTTCCCCCCTTTCTGCTTGGGCCCAAATAATAGTGCCCCGGATTACTAAGCTCAAATTAAATATCGGTGTTTAATGACTGAAACAATCGTGAGCTTCTTGGACGTGCCCCAGTCCCTTCCTCGCTCCCCTTTGCAAACCCGCTCTCTGGCTCCTACGAGGAGCCTCCTCGCTGACACCAAGCCTCAGAGCTGCCCAGGGAGCCAACTTCCAGTTACTGATTTGAAAATGATTGTTAACACACTGCAAGCAAGAGATCCACTGGAGAAGCAACTTTAAAAATACTGGCGTTTTGGTTAAACAATCTCCACATGTGCATTCCAGCACCTCTCTCATTTATTTTTTTTAATCTAGAATTTTGCCTCTTTGTCTGAAAAAAATGCTTCATTTAGTCTGGCCTCTTGCATGTCCCTCTGATCCCCGTCCCTCTGTAATTATTATGGGGGAATTACTCTTTGCTATTTTCTTGTTAGGCTTTGGGTTTAGGAGAATTTAGATAACCAAGTTGACTAATTCAGGACTGAACACACATTGGACTCTGCAAATATACCGCCCGCTACATGATAAGGGCAGGGCCCAGCTTCTGGGCTGCACCTGCCGTGATGCTGTGGGAACAGCTGCTTCTGGAAGCAGGTAGTGGGAACAGCTATTACTTCAAAGCCCACATTAATCCTTTCGCAATTAAAACAAGAAAGGGATGTTTACAGGCATTTGATCGCTTTAGGTGGAGATATGAGTTTGCTTACAGATTGAATTCCAGTTCTGATGTGCTGCGTCTGCTTAAAGTTGACTAATGATAATTTAAAATAATGAAACTGCAGTCATTTTCAAAAGTTAAGAGTCATTCTGTTTGCACAAAATGGCTTAACAATCCCCCCTAGTGGTCTGATGCCTGTTCCTGTGATGTATGAACATTCTCCTTTCCAAAACTGTCCACTGGGTTTGTTTATAGGTTCATAGCAAAGAAACTGCAGATAAAACCATAGTCAGACCATTTAGAACTGAGCCGAGCTTCCACTGAATTCCTCTTTTCCTATTCCTAGACAGTGGCTATTGCTTATAGAGTGATCGGACTAAAGCCTACCATAGAGCCAGCTTTATACTTCAAGGGTTTTCTTGAAACCAACAAAGTCAGATTTCCAGTATTCACACTCTCATCACTGAAATCAATGAATAGGTGAGGGGTGTGATGAACTCCATCTTTTCAATATTGCTGGTGGTGGATTTGGGTTTCAAAAGAGAGGAAAAAAAAATTAAGTCAAGGAAATGATCTCTGTTTCTTTTCCAGGAAGGTTTGAGCCAAACTGGATTATTTCAATACTTTAGGATAGAATTACCTTTAAATGATTGACGGACCCTATGTTTTCCAAGTGTAACCACTAAGGAGATGCCTGGTCATTGTTGCCATTTCAGCGTTTAACCTTCCTTCACTCTGCACACAAAGGGTGGGACATCCTGTTTCCTTTGAGAAAACAGGTGTTTACAGGTGAGATGAACTGTCGAACATTCTCTGCTTCCTTCTGGGCCTGTGCCTACACTCACCCAGCTGAAGCCAGCTAAGTATTCCAGGCCGAGAGCATGGAGACAGAGAGAGTTTCCTGAACTTGAAAGCTAGCTTCCTTTCCCTTCATCACGTTCCCAGTCACCTTCCTCTTCTGGAGTGTGGACAAATGCAATCTAGCACTTCTACTCTTCGTGGAAGAGGCTATACAGTTTTCCCCCCTTAATAGCACAGATGGGGACAGTATCAAAGTTTCTTATATTACTGGATATGGGAGAAGAAGAAAATTAGGTATTTACTAAATGTACATCTCCAAAAAATAGTGCAAAATAATCCTAAAACCCTAAACCCTGACCTGCAAGACACTTTCGATATTAGGAAAAAGTAACATATAAAAGTGAATCCATTTCCAATGTATGCACTTCAGCCTTGAAAGTTTGAAGACTTTTAAGTCCTGTTTTCTCTCAAATACTTAGACTATTTCCTTTAATATCACTTGGACTTGACTTCATTTCCTTCCTTTCAGTTTCTGCAGTCTCCATCCTGGTCCACAAAATCATTTCTTGCTAGAAATATCTCTAGGAGCCCCAGTGCCTCCTTTTATTTATTTACTAATTCATCCTAAACCCAGCGGCAAGAAATATTTAAATAACCCAAGCAACTTTCCTTCTCAGAAATCTGCTCTAGTTTTCAACTACATCACCATGAAACTTAATCTCCTTAGCTTTTAGGACCCCTAAAAGAGCTGGCCTTCTCAATCAACCATTTAGTAACGCAATCATCACTTTCCTCTGTATGCTTGGTTTCATTTCCCACTATAGTTAGTTAGTTATAGCTGTTTGCTCTTCCTTGAACCAAGCCTTGGGCTTTTACACACCTTCATACCTCTCCTGCATAGGCAGAGTCACCATGAAGCTAATGAATCTTAAGCTTCAGGGCCCTTACTTGCATGGACCAACTCTCCCATCCAAGTACTAACCAGGACCGACCCTGCTTAGCTTCAGATCACACAAGATCAGATATGGCCATGGATAGCATGGGCTATTTCTATCACCTTATACCTAATTTTACATTTGTTTTCTTAAGGAGGACCCTCCAAATTGTATAATCTTCAGACTCCACAAAATCAGGACCTGCTCCAGCCTTTCCCCTTTATTATTTCACCCAGGTGTGGACATCTACTCAGTCCAGAATCTTCCTAGGACATGCACACATGCCTGTCCATTCTGTCTTTCTGAACTATGTATTGCACTTGTGTGTTTTGTCAGTTTTAGGAGCTTGAGGGTTCCCCATGCCCGCAATTGTGTTCTCTTTTCCATTAAATAATATAATAAACCATTCCAAAATAGGGACTATCTCTTATTCATATTCTGTAAGAGTACTGAGTACCAGAATATAAGAGCATTGGTTTAATATTTTAACATACTGAACAAACATTTTACCAATTGCTTCTGAGAAAGTTTGAAACTTGTTAATTTACTTATAAGTGTCTATATTAAAGATTATTAGAGGCAAAAACTATAATTTCATGATATCAAGATCATTCAAACAAAAATCAAAACAAATACTCCTGGAGTATGTTCAGTGCTGTATCTCTAACCCTAACACAGATGGGTAATAAATTATACGTAAGGCAGGACTAGGGGTAGGGGTAGAGAGAGTTACTCAGTGGCTCAGGTACCTGGAAAGCCAGAGGCATTGATCTAGCTCCTGGTATGGCTGGATCCAGAAATCAGTCTCTTCCCCCATTTGATTCTACTTTCTTCTGTGTTGAATTCACCCCCAGGCAGGTCTAACCCATGCAGTTGCATGATGACCTTCAGCACCTCTAACCATACATCCTATTAGTTCAGAAGCCCCAGAGTAAAAATCAAAACCAAAACAAAAGCTTCTTTTTCCCAAAATTTCCAACAAAACTTGTGAAATTGAATCTCACTGGGCCGACCTTAGGTGCAACCTGAGGCACGTGTCCCTCCTGACACGTGGGAACAGACAGGGCTTGGGAACAGACAGGGCTGAGCCACTTGCACTCCAGGGAGGGGAAGTGGGGCTAAGCCTACCGAAACTACATGGATTGAGAAAGCAGGAGGAAATGCACTAGGGGAAAATTGAGGTGCTGTTACCAAAAGAATAAAGAACAGATGCTAGGTAGGTAAAAATGACCATTCTTACCTCCCAGCCATCACATAGTTTTTAATCTAGTTAGGGAGGGAAAGAAAAAATAAATAATGATGAGATATGTAAATAATATTGCACAACAAATGATGCATTCATGTGTGCGAGTAGGAATGAATCATCCTAGAGAGGTCCTTAAAAACAAATTTTAAAAGATACCCATATAAAGTATCTTTGTCGTTCAAGGACACTTCCATGTTTTTAGCAGAAAAATGTAAGAATAATTACAAAGCAATGAAGAGCCTTACAAACTGCTGATTGGAGTATAATTTGGTAGAACCACTGTAGAAAATAGTTTGGGATCATCTTGTGAAGCTGAATATGTATGTTGTTTGTGACCCCTTGGTCCCAACCCTCAGTGTATGTCTTAGAGAATTGCTTCCATATATGCATAAGAACATCCAATGTCCTTACTCATCATCACCACTGAACTTAGTTGCAGGCCAGAGGCTGTGCCAGGCATGCACAACTGTGTCTTTAGTCACTGTGTTCCAAGCACTGGCAATAGCCTATACAGCATCTTTCATGCTAAAATTCTTTTGAAAATCTTCCATGCACGTGACTCTGTTCACTGTTTCTAGCATGCTATTCAAGGAATTGTTTTTATATTTACTCTTCATTGATCTAAGGATACCCTGATCACATGGCTGAATTAATAAAGTCACATTTGGTGAAAAGTGCATGGTATAAATGTTATTTCTAGCTAGTCATGGTGGTGCATGCCTATTCTAGTCCCAGCTACTCAGGACGTTGAGGTGGGAGAATCACTTGAGCCCAGGAATTTGAGTCCAGCCTGGACAACAAGCAAGATCCTGTCTCTAAAAAAAAAAATTATTTCTGATGAGAATTTCAGCTGGAGGATGAGCAGAATAGTTGTCAAGGAATAATAAAATCTTGCAGTCATCATCCAGTGCAGCCCCCTTGCAGTGAGCATGAGCCATTTATACAAAATGTTTCTGAAACATATCAGAAAAGATGTATCTGGGGACTCATGCCTTTTTGTAAGCATAATAATGGACTAAGAAGAAATTTACTCTTTGAAAACAGAAAGGATGCAGGCTTTTGCCTATCACAGCAAGTTTTCACTTATGCATGCTTGCTGCATTAGTACATCCCAGCACAATTATTCTGTCTTGGCATCCTTAGTTTCTGTAGGACTGTCTCATCAGCTGTAGTCAGTGTCTTTCCAGGTCAATGAAACCAAAACAGTGATATTTCATCAGCATTACAGACTCGTTTTGGTGTCAGATTTTCATCAACAATGATCTTGGCAAATCCCTCAATTAATTTCTCCACTGCTTTGTGATCAGCAGATACTTTATCATCACAAATCTTTAAAAATTTAATCCTCTGTCTTTTCTTAAATTTCTACAACCAGCCTGTTGAATATTCACAATTTATTTCCATTTTTAGTTCATCATGATGGATCTTTGATTGTTTCATGATCAGCATACCACTGTTCACTGTGATGCTGGGAGATCCACTCTTTCAATACACAATTGAGATCTTCATTTTTAGCATTATGCAGTGTCTTTCTATTTTTTATTAACTTTCGTTCATCACTTTCAGCATAGAACTTCAACAGCTCATCCTGTTTCTTCAGGTCACATGTAATGGTCATTCCAACACCATACTTTTCTGTGAGACTTTTCACACTTATATTGCTGTCCAGTTTCCCCAACAGCATGACTTTCTGTGTGATAGATAAACATAAATACTTCCTCCTTTTCTTATCACTGTTACCCATAGGCATATCTGCAGACCTTTCTGACATCTTCAACAATATCTTTATACCACAGAGCAGAGAATAAGCAAAAATCCCACAGTAAGTAATGCACATAGGTCTTGGCCCCATGTGGGGTATCGTGGGGAATCTGCTGTTGGCATGTCCTGCCTGTACACGTTCCATTTTATCACCTGATGTCAGCATGCCTGTGTGGGGGGATCTGGGCGTGTGTGGAAAAGATATATAAAAGCTGAAGGGGGCTTGCAGGGTCTTTTTTCTGTTGAGGATGCTGAATAAACTGTGTGTTTTATGCCTGCATTTTGACTGTGACTTGTTACATGAGGTCAGGTGTGGAATTTTCCACTTGTGGCATCATGTCAGTGCTCAGAAAGTTTCAGATTTTGGAACATTTGGGATTTTGGGTTTTCATATTAGGGATGCTCCACCTGTAGTATATCTGCACAATGAAATACTATGTAGTGGTGAAAATGAAAAAATTATGGAGACACACAACAATAGGAAGGAACTTAAAAACTTACTGTAAAAGTCACATCCAGCATGACATCATTTATAGTATGCAAAGCTCAAAGCCATGAAAAACCAAACAATACATTGTGTAGGGGCATTTTGTATACATAAAATGTTACACAATAAAAGACTTTAAGCACCTTCAGTTGTAACTTCAGAAGTCAAAAAAAATAAAAAGAAAAAATACATAAACTCTTATATTTCTTTGTGCTTCCTGAAAATCTGTTTATGGATTATTTTCTTTAAAGAAAAAATCCTCTTACGTTCTGTTAGTCATTTAATATATTTTAAAAAGTGATTGCAGGGAATTTTCAATATACAGTAGTAGACAGAATAGTACAGCAAACCCCACAAACTCATCACCCAGCCCTAACCACCATTAAACCATGGTGGTCCTCCCCCATCCACACCTCTACCTACTACCTCCACCCCTGTGTACTAAGTTGAAGCAAATATACATGAATCACCATTTCATAATGATATTCATTCATAAATATTTCAGTATGTACTTTTAAAAGAGACTCTTAAGAAACCAACAATACCATTATTATAGTGTTTTGAAGCCACAATAATTTCTTATCATAAAATATCTAGAATTCAAATTTCCAGTGGTCTCTTTCATGCCAAAAGTTGTTTTTATAGTTTTTAAAAGCAGCATTCAAATAAGGGGCACATCTTTTTGTCTGGTCGATATGTCTATTAAGGCTCTGTTGTTTCATTTTTCTATAACCTTCTTCCATCTCTTTTATTTTCTTCACAATTTTTTTGTTAAAGAAACTAGGCAGTTTTCCTGTAGAGTTTCTCACATCCTGCATTTTGCTGACTGCATCCTGTGCCAAGTTTATATTCTGTTCCTCTGTCTTCTGTTTTTCTAGTGAATTCATCAGTGGATCTAGAGACTTAATCAAATTCAGGATGTATTCTTTGACGAGCCCACTCCATGGGAGCACACAGAAAGAACCTTGGTTTTTCTTGTGATGTTAGTAGACACTGGTGCCCAATGTCTAGATCCGTTCATTATTTGAAGTTGCAAATCAATGATAGTCTTTAATCCCATCCCTTCATTTATTAGTGGGAATACTTGTATAAAGAGAAACATTGCCTCATCTACTAGTACAGTTTACATAGGGAAGGCATGGCAAATATTTGATTTTTTTCCCATTATAAATTTTCAAAATTATGATTGGTTTCCTTCAATGGTGACCAATTTTTTGGTATCATTATGAACTAATGTATTTAACTGTGTTTGATGCATTTCAATCCATTGAAGTTACTATTCTTATTCATGCTCAAGTTGTTGCATCTTTGGTTATTAGGAACTTTTTTGAGTTGGCGCCTATGTCCATTAAATAAGACCCTAGTAATCTTTGATTATTTTCTTTCTTTCTGGTTTGACGAGATGCTCTGATGTCATCTTATACATTTCCTGTCCCAAACCTGCAATCAGCAATTTCTTCAAGGAGCCCTAGTTCCTTCTTGTGAGAAATGATATGTGGAGCTGGCATTTTGGGTGCCACAGGGGCTCACTGTCACTGAGCTCACCCTTGTTTCTTGGTCTTTACGGTGGATAGCACTAGGAATGTACACATACTAAAGATAAGCTACATCAAGAGTTCATAGAGATACTTCTAATTTAAATTCAGGGCTACAGGGTTTTACTTAACCTT
>NW_012148197.1:1574646-1636888 GCF_000956105.1 Propithecus coquereli | reverse complement strand
TTTAAATTGCAATATTTTGTATCTAACAAGTTTCATAAGAGACCCTAGTGATGGCTTATAATGGCATCATCATATGAAAAGATAGGCCCATACTTTCAGTTTCTCATCATCAGTAAGGTAAAGATATTGTCAGCCCTAACTAACAGGTTAGTGGGGAGTTAGGATTAAATGCCAGTGTAGGATTAAATGCCTGAAGGGTACCTTCCTAAGCTGGCCCTTCTCATTTCTTCCTTCAGAAAAAATATAGAAATTCAAATACTTTGTCCAAGTTCATGTCATTAATTGGAAGAGCTAGAGTGATCCTTGAACCACAAACAGCCAATGCCCACGCATGTTCTTTCCACCAGGATAAACTGCTGTGATTTAAAAATATATGAGCTATACACATGCTTAGCTCTGTACATACCCATCCTCTATCTTATTTGTGTATATATGCATACACATGTCTACATATGTATATGTAAATGTATATATACACACATAAATGCATATGCACACACATATAAGATAAAGGATGAGTATGTAGAGAGATAGGCATGTATGCTATTCACAGATATACCTAACACATATATATGGCTGACACAGCTTCCTTAAATAATGAGTTCTATATATTTACCACAAGTTTTATCAACTTGTCTTTGAACATGCTTAATTTAGATCATTAATCCAAGGACCAAGTTTACCTTCCAGTCTTGAACCTTGTTTAATTCTCAGCTTGTGGTCATGAAGAAAATTGTGATCATAACATTACAAGAAACAAAAGGAACAATTTGAAATCAAAAATCTTAATACGATGGTCAAAACCAGAAGCTATATTTCGCATATTTGGACTCAGCCATCCATTAAAAACCTATGTTGTCCTCTAGACATATTTATCAAAATAATTTGGTTCTAAATAGTACAAAATGGAAAAAGTGATTTTATATAATTTATGTTCAACATTCATTATTGTAAATTTAGAGGGAAATGCATCATAATTATGATTTTATTTTTTGCACCAGTGAAACAATAAAGTTGCTCTTAACAATTAAAAAAAAGTGATATTAAGGGAAAAATTAAACTGGTCATTTATGCAAAACTAAGCCAACAGTCATTTTGACCTCAACTCTTCCAACCAAAATAGACAAAAAGAACAATGTTCCAAGTAGATTACACTACAGGAAGTATAGTGATTTCCATAATCTTTACTTACATAGATGTCTAATAGAGCAAAATCTGGCCCTTTTAGTATACATTCCTGAGGCAGGGTAGGCAACTCAATTCTAGCATTTCAACCATTAACTTTAAATTTCTTACAATTCTAACATCTACTGGATACACTTTTAGGCAAACCTATTAGTTTTTGTAATGCATTACACCTCATACCTAGTACCTATGAGGACTCATTTGTTACAATCTGGCAAAGAAAATGGGGCTAAATTTCGTGTTTCCTGGAAGGTGTAAGGAGAGTGAACCAAACTGTACACTTTCAGCACATCATTCCACAAATGTGGAGCCCATGGGTGGATACAAAAGAAAATGAAATGAGACATAACTGCAAAGTAGCTGCTGTACTTATGAGCTAATCACACCTCAAAGCATAACATTGTTTTCTTTTAATAACAGAAGCAATAAAATCCTATTATGGATTAATCTTGTGCCAAATTTTGTTTTTTAATCAAATCTATTTTGAGCTAAAGAAAATACAAAAATGCAAATGAAGGGCCTGATCCTCCAGATCTTGTGAACATGTAGGGGCTGATACACTTCAAAGAATTTTTTTCAACTCATAAATTAAAATCATCATACGACACAGCAAAACATACTTATTTGTAAACCTTTTAATTTTATATTCCATGTAAAGTTTCGGCCTACTAAAAGTCTTTCGGAGGGAGGGTTTTAAATATCCTTAAAATTAGATGTTTACTAAATAAATACTGATCTAATTTAACTTCTCACACATGTACTATACTCTTAGACTGTAAGTGAGAATTCAGTTATTTCACATAGTAAACAAAACTAAACAACAACAACACCGCGTGTGAGAAGAGTCAGTGCTACCAAATATGGAGGTCCATCCTCTTCAGATATACACACCACTTGAACACAAAGGGTGAGCCAGTTCATGCACAGGTTGTTTGTGTAGTATTCCCTTGCGTGCTTTCTCCATCTGGGATGAAATATTCATTAGCAGACCTAAACAAACTCTTCAGAACATTTTTATCTCAAAGTGAGAAAATACTATTCAAACAAGCTGCTAATGAAGCCATCCACCATGCTGTTTGATGTTCTTGAGGTTAAAAAGTGTTCTAAAAGGCTTTAGGCAGTTTTAACCTTTGTAGGGCAATTGTGTAGCTGTAACACAGACACCTCCTATAAATGCCAACCCACATGCTGTAAATGTAAAATATGACAATACTCATGAACATCAACTATATAGTATCAGGTATCACATAAGCTACATTTTACTATGTGAAGTCACACTCTGTAGAAGTAAATAATATTAATAATATATCAGTATGAGAATGCTTCTTCTTAGGAATCAAAGCATAAGAAAGAATGTTTTAGTTTCTGTTCTGAAGCCGGAGAACCCAGAAAGTGCTGGGAAATAAATGTCTACTGTAATGAAATCTGTAAAAGAAATAGTTTGCACATACACCTTTGACCGGAATATCTCACACTACTTAGAAGCAAATATATAATGGGAAAGATTTTATATTATTTCAAGATATGTGTATACACATACACATATACACACAAAAGTATAAGTAAAGCATATAAAATGGAAATTTTACATTAAGATGGTAATGATGCAAAGAAATTTTAAGATGCTCTTGTCATTCATACAATTAGTACTTTTGTTCAATTGGATGAGTGCAGTTACTAGGAAGATGATTTTGTAATATTTGTGCTGACATGGGATGTGTGCTAAAGCCCATAGGTACTATGTAGAAAGTCATCAAATACAGTATTCTCCACCCTGACGACACATAGGCATTTCAAACTCAATATTCATTTGAAAACAAAACTCAATATTTAACCCCAATAAAATTGCCCCCTTCATGTATTTTCTGTTTCAATTCATGATACTATATCTGTGGTACGCAGAATTCTAACCGTCCCTATTGAGTGTAAGCAGGACTTGCGAATATGATGGGATAGCACTCCAGTGATACATTATATGGCAAAGTTAAAGGGATTTTGCAAATGTAATTAAAGTCTCTAATTCGCTAGCCTGAGTTAATCAAAAGGGAGATCACCTGCCTGTGCCTGCTCTAATCGGGTAAACCCTTTAAAGAGAATCTAGGCTAGGCAATGGAGGCTCACGCCTGTAATCCCAGCACGTTAGGAGGCTGAGGCAGGAGGATCACTTGAGCCCAGGAGTTCGAGATCAGCCTGCGCAATACAGCAAGACCTGTCTCCACCAAAAATAAAAAGTTAGCAGGGTGTGGTGGTGCATTCCTATAGTCTCAGCTACTAGGGAGGCTGAGGCAGAAGGATCCCTCAAGCCCAGGAGTTTGAGGTTGCAGTGAGCTATGATGACACCACTCACTGCACTCTAGCCTGAGCTACAGAGCAAGACCCTGTCTCTAAAAAATAAATAAATAAAGGCATGTATCATCTTACACTCCCAAAAGCAAAGTATTTTGAGTTGGAATTGCTATACATTCTTGCCATTTGGAAACTGTCAGTCTTATTAATTTCAGCCATTCTAGCTGATATTTGGTTTTGATTTGTGCTTCCCTGGTAACTAATGATGGTGAGCATCTTCCGTCTTGCTTATTTGACATTCATGTGGCTTTTTTTAATGAAGTATCAGTTCGAGAGTTTTGCCCCTTTTTCTAAACTGGTTTGTGTTTTTTCTTATCTATTTGTAGGGCTTATTTATCTATTCTGGTTAAAATCCTTTTGTGGATATACGTATTGTGAATATTTTCTTCCAGTCTTCCAGTCTTCCATTCATTTTCTTCATGGTGTCTTTTGAAAAGAAAAAGTTTTTTAATTTGGATAAAACCTACTTTATCACCTTTCTTTAATTCTTAGTGTTTTTCATGCCTTAAGAAAATTTTTGCCTACCCAAAGTTACAAAGTTTTCTTCGAGAAGCTTTGTAGTTTTAGCTTTTATGTCTTAGGTCTATTATTTCTTTCAAATCAATTTTTTGAGTGTGGTATGAGGTAAGGATCACAGTTCATTGTTTCTCCATCCATTTATTTAATATATAGTCATTCCATGACCATTTGTTGCAAAGATTTTCCTTTCCCCATTTAATTGCCTTGGCACCTTTTGTTGTGAGGCAATTGACTGCATAGGTTAATTTCCAGACTCTGTATTGTCTTCCATTGTCTGTTTCCCTATTTTTATACTAAAACCATATAATCTGGATTACGGTAGCTTTATAGTAAGTCTTAAAATCAAGTCGAGTGAGTCCACATTTGTTTTCCTTTTTCAAGATTATTTTGGCTACATCTTTAAAATTATATACGGTTTAATAAATATAATCTTTTGAAAAAAGTCAATTTTATTAAGCAAACAAAGGTCCTTTTGGCCAGTGATGCCATAACTAACACAATCTCTCTTTGCCCTGAGGGTCTTGCCAAGTCTGTTTAAATAGATTAGCAGTCTCATATCTTATGTTGGCATTTATACATAAAGTCACTCAGGGACGTGTGTGAACAGAATAACTTTTGAGTCAAATTCTAGAATTTTATTAAAAATTTCTTTGAGAAAAATCTGTGATGGGAGAGTTACATACTAATACTATTTAACTATTCTTGAAGGGAGTATTTTACAGCCCTTACTAATGACACACCTATTTGCAAGGCCAAGGTCCATACCGTTTTATGGGATACAGGGTTACGTATTTGCAAAGGGATTTAAAAAATGCAGAAAAATTATACTTGTTAAGAATTGGGCCAGGCAAGGTGGCTCACACCTTTAATACCAGCACTTTGGGAGGCTGAGGCAGGAGTATCTCCGGAGGCCAGGAGTTCAAGGCCAGCCTGGGCAACATCGTGAGACCCCGTCCTTGCAAAAAATTAATAATAATAATAAAGAATTGGATGAATAAATATGCAACTTAAAACATAACAACAAATGTAACAAGATTCTTTTTTTTTTTTGAGATGGAGTCTTGCTCTGTGGTCCAGGCTAGAGTGCAGTGGTGTCGTCATAGCTCACTGCAATCTCAAATTCTTGGGCTCAAGGGACCTTCCTGCCTAAGCCTCCTAAGTAGCTGGGACTACAGATGTGCGCCACCATGCTTGGCTAATTTTTCTGTTTTTTTGTAGAGACAGTCTCGTTCATGCTCAGGCTGCTCTCGAACTCCTGGCCTCAAGCGATCCTCCCACCTCGGTCTCCCAAAGTGCTAGGATTACAGACATGAGCTACTGAGCCCGGACAGGATTCCTTTCTTTAACATACCTTAAGAAAAGTATAATATTTAATAAAAATGAGTGATAATATGGTTGCTGAAAAAGTGGCTATGCTGCCAATAAAAATCAGATTTATAATGACATAGGAAATTTGGTTGCCCTTCCTTTCCCTCCTCACAAGGACAGCACAAACAGCGTCAGTGAAAGATTCCTCCCAGCAAGTGTTTTCACTCCTACTCCTCTCCCAGTTGATGAATGTTCTGGCAAGTCTGTCCAAGTATCTTTTGCAAACACGTGAGGCTCAGGATGTCTGTCTTCTATGCAGTACAAAATACTTCACTTAAAGTTCGTTTTAATCAAAAGAAGGAAGTAAAATTTAGCAACTAATAAGATTTAGAGTCTGACATACTCCCAATTCTGTCACTAACCTGTAAAACAGTGGGTATATTGCTTAATCCATTGGAATTCATTTCTTCTCAAGGTTGTTGAAAGGTCATTAAATAATGTGTACTTGGCCACTGCCTTCAACTCTGTAAGTGATGAGTAAATTGTCGCTACTAGTTTTTTTTTAGATTTTCCCCAAATTAGGTAAAGCAAACATAAAAGAAATATGCCAAGATAAGCACAGAGTTTTCAAATTCAGTGTACTTAAAATTACCTATTAATCATAATCTCATCATATCCTTGGATGTCAGGAGTGGGAAAGAGTGGGAATGGCATATTAGACGGGGACTCAGGGGCCTGATTCTGCCTATATTATGTGACCCTGTGATCTTCATGGGCAAATTATTTACCCCTGGAGGCTTTAGATTCCTTATCAGTAAAATAAGAGGATCGTTTTAAGTCTTATCTCTAAGACTCCTTTTCAGATCTAAGATTCCACAATTTGACTAAGTAATATAATTGCCACCCTGATCTGATCTAATAAACCTTTAGGACAAAATATTTCACATCCCCCAACTATACTCTAGCACTTAGGGAAGGTGCTAGGGCTATGACAGAGTAGGTGCCTGAGTCATTTAACCAGTCAGAAAGCTTTTGCAGAAGAACTCTGAATAGCGTTAAGGAGTTACAGCTGACATGGCAGAAACAAGCATCTCCAAACAGGGCATTGGAGCGTCACTTGGATTGGTAGGAAGACGTGGCCTCTGCTACTTCACAGGTTGATCTCCCACCATAACACCTTCATCACTTGGGCTAAATAAGTCTCCTAACAAATTATCAGATGAAACCTTTCTTCACTAATCTCAATTATAACATCTGTACCTTAATTGTTTGTACGGTGTACAAGAAAATTTGGGTATTAAGATTCATGTCCTGGAGATGTCGGACAAGAAAATAGCCTCATCTTTCATATTCTCAGTTGGAGAGAATGATGCCTGTGTTTCATTGATTCAAAGATGCACGTATTTCCCAATTTTTAAAATCTCTGAAATTGGATGCATCTAATGGCCAACGTGTTTAGAAAGCATTGTATTATAATTTGATTAGCAGCACTTTTTCTTTCTTAGTAAAATTAATGGTGAGTCTTAAAAGTGATGGAGTATTAGATTCAATTAAATCTCGTTCATCTAATATAGGACTTTTTATAAGGCTCAGATGAAATAAATGGTTTGTTAAAGTCTTATCAATTGTAAAGAGAATGGACTAAATGTTGTCTAACGTTCTTTGTTTCTCTGTGTCTTTAGAAGTCCTATATGAATGCAGGCTCTTATTATTAAATTGATTTCCCTATGCAAAATAAGGAAATATGTTAACACAAGCTCAGATGAAACCGTACTGGCTGTGATGATTTCCTCTTTGGCCAAAGAAATCAAATGCTGAAATATATGGTTTCTTTTAATCAACCATTCCCAAACTGTAGTTATTCTCAGAGATAGGTTAATATTAAAAAGCAAAAATTTAGAAAACTTAAAATCAGCTATAGTTTAAATCAATATGTATATACAAATGTTTATTTATTTATAAAAATATAAGCAGCAAACTTAGTAAAACTTATGTATATGAATACGTATGTCTTCATCTAATAAGCCACCTTTGCAAGCTATAGTCTTAATCTAATGATATTGTCACAGTTGAAACATTCCTGGCCCTCCTCTATGTACTTTTTAAAAAATAATGACTATATTAATCTTTGTTTTTTTAAAAAATTAAAGTCTTTGCAACTAATTTCCTCTCATTATAAACAGTAAAACATGATCTTTGTAGAGAATTTGGAAAAATGCAGAAAAGGATAAATACAAAAAGTTAAATTCCACCATCCTGAGATAATCGTGAAGATTTGGATGTATTTTTTAGTCTCTTATGTAGTACTATATATAGTAGTGCAAAATTGGAATCAGAGAGTATTGGCATATATACGGTTTATATCTTTTTTTTTACTTATGCTTATTTTATCATGATTATTTTTGTATCAATAAATATTCTTCAAAAACATCTTTGCAAAGTGGATTGGAACAACTTGCAAAAAAAAAGTTGGATCCCTTCCTGACCCTTTATACAGTGACTCTTGATTCTGGTTGTACATTACAAATTACCTGCAGAAATTCTAAAACAATACAATGGACAGACCCCACCCTTAGAGATTCTCAGTGAATTAGTCTAGGATGGAATTGAGGCAGCAATATTTTTTCCTCATGTGATTCTCATGCACAGCCCTGGATAGCAACTGTTGTTCTACATCAAAATAAATTCCCAGTAGATTAAAGAATTGATTACAAAAAAAATTGAAGCCATGGAATTAGTGTCTACAAATACACATGTAGATGCAATCTTGAGTACTGAAGAACACCAAAGGCAGAAACCCCGAAGGAAAATAATCATATATGTGACTACATGAAAACTTTGAATTTCTGAATGTCAAAAAATGGTATATAAAACTGAAAAGCAAATCACAAAGTAGGAAAAATATTACCAATATGCATTAATAGGCAAAGTTCTTAAAAAGAAGAAAGGCAAAGATGAAGAGCTAATAGAAAAGGTCAAATATAGGCAAATCACCTAGAAAAAAAGTCACTATATATGGAGATAAAAAAGCATTTCCTTTTTAAATTAAAATTAAGCTGATCTTCACTTTAGAATGTAATCCTGACTCCTCCCCTGCCCCCGCCCCCTGCTACTTATAGCTCAGGGGCTATATAACAGTGTTTACATTCGTGCCCTGAAGCTTTACCACATTAAAAAAAAAAAATCAAACTCAAAGCAAATATATTAAAACTAAAACATGAATATATAAAGAAGAAAGTCACGCTGACACATAAAGATCTCATAAAATCAGATGCAAAGGAATGTAGCACCACTTTATTACTGCCTGAGTCCAGCACCGCACGGATTCAACTTGCAATAAAAGGAAGTCTTTTCAATCTGCTCTAGTGACTTTACCCTTATTAGAATGCATACTCATTATTTTCTGATTACTCCTTTACATAAAATATACCATTTCGTACCTTGGTTTCCACACCCCTTGTACAATATTTATATTTTATCTCTCAAGATTGTAATAAATCACCTCAAACACAATAATCCATTTAAGAATGGATTTTATAGGCAAAAGGCACACCTTTAGTGATGTGATTGCAATCATCAGATGCTCCAATTCTCCTTGAGCGTGTACTCTACAGGGTGTACACAAATGATGCAGCAGTCTAGAAGAGACTGTTACAGGCGGAATGAGTCAACTCCACCCGGTGTGTACTTCCTGGTTTCAGGAGGTATCCATAGGAACCCTTTGAAATGTTTTGTTTTATTAATTTGGCTCCTTTCTGGTTTTCATAAGAGCCAACACTTTCAAGATAATGCAGTTTAGACATGTCACAGCTGCTGAAATTCAGCACAAGCTTGAGCTGACAGTGGTGTATCATCAAGAATCAGAAACGCCAAAACAACATTATGATAAAGAGTAGAAGTATGAAAAATAAGAAGACAAACGGCAGGAGATACTGCCTTACTGACTTAAACAGAGCCCTGGGGGAAACAGCTGGCCCAGAGCAAATAGTGGTTCTTTCAGCCCAGAAGAGGGGTCTCACAGGACAGAGAAAGGAGTGGCTGGATCTGAGAGATGGGTTTCTGGAAGCTGAAGAGCAGGCAGTGAAATGTTGGTCTCTGGAAGGGGATTTGTATTTAAAAAGGTGAGAGATCTATAACCTTGAAATCTAGAGAAGACCCATAATCTGCAATTCTGGCTATGTGTTTGAAACCTAATCTCACTATGTCAGGAACATTTTGCACCTTGAATTCTCAGGTAAACTCTATGAACCACTCTACATACTCTGAGGAACAATCAAAGATAGAATTTACAAGGGGTTTAAAAGGATTGTTGGCCTGGAAATATCACATTTTCACAATTATCGAATATCATTTATTTCCAAAAAAACCTTATTTTTTTACAAAATAAAATTAAAAAGATCATAATTTGCTAATTTGACAAGGAACATAATTTATAGCAATTTGTGGTGTATCCAGGAAGAAACCACTCTGCACTTAAAAAATCCATCCCTCCCTCCCCCCTATACCACCCCAAAAGCCTTTTACAAAGACTCCTGAGTAAATCTTAAAGATTAATCTCCTGAAAGATCTATAAGGCTCACAAGGTAGGCAAGAGATTTAAAAGTTTATTTTGTGTGGGAGTAAGTTGGAATGCAGTCATGTGTGAATTAGAATCTTGAACATATTCCAACCACACCTACTTTCTGTTCTAACCACATATGTATGATTATTTAAAACAAACATTTCATCTCATGAACATTTAAATATTATCTCCATGAATGGATAGATTAGGAAGAATCTCAGGCTCACTGAAAATTATTCTACACGCAACCTTAAGGTCTATAAATAAAGAGCACTGCACTGGGTAGGCACCATACACAATCTTTACAACAGTCCCACGAGTTAGTAGTATTAGAACCCATCTCTCAAATCTGCACTCCTCACTTTATCTGGTTAAGACCCCTTTTCCATGCTAAAAGAATGACTCTTTGCTCTCAACCAGATTACAACATTGTTGAAAAATGGCAGAGCCAGGATTTGAAATCAGGTCTGTCTTGCCACAAAATCTATGTTCTTTCTAGCATACTGTAATACCTTCTAGTTATGAAAGATTTCAGCACCTTTTATACCTAACTAGCATCCAGTGGCAATAAACCTAAAATATAAATGATGCATAAAGCAAAAATTCAAAATATTAATACAGCCGATTTTAAATGTACTTTCCTTATATGAGTACAAGACTCACATGAGACAATATACAAGACTGAGACACATATGAGTCTTGTTTTTCAACAGATGTTCTCTAGAAATAAGTGAATCTTAATATTCTCCAAACTGCTAGTGTTTATACCCTATTAAGTATCCCCGCATTTTTTTTTATAATCTCATCAGTTTGGAGTGGTAAAACTTTCAAAAATGTATTGAAAGATGGTTCAACATCATTAAATCTGTTACTACTACTCACCATATTAATAGAACAAAAGAGAAAAATCATATCCTATTCTTGGATGTTGAAAGGCATTAGATAATACCCATTTTTTAAAAATTATTTCACTTAAAACACGATATAGTAAACTTGGCTTTTTTGGCATCTAATTCTTTGAATTTTAACAAATGTTTAGACTGAGGTAACCACCTCCACAATCAGGATACAGAACAGTTTCATCAACCCCCAAACTCCTTGGTGTTACCCCTTTGTAATTATACCCTCCTCCCCATCTATAACTCCTGGCAACCACTGATCTTTTCTCCATCACTGTAGCTTTGCCTATGTGAGAATGCCATATAAATGGAATCATACAGTAACATGGAACTTTTAAAACTGGCTTCTTTCATCCAGCATAAGGTCTTTGAATCTCATACAAATTGTGTGAATCAATAGTTTCTTTTTATTACTAATAGCATTCCTTTGTAAGGATAGATCATACTTCATCAATTCAGGACATCTGGGTAATTTCCAGTTTTTGGTAATTATGAATAGAGTGTCTATAAACACTAGGCACAGGTGTTTGTATGCATATAAGTTTTCATTTCTCTAGGGTTAATACCCAGGAGTGGGATTGCTATGTCATCTGGTAATTTGTTTAGCTTTATAAGAAACTGCAAAACTGTTTTTCAGAATGGCTGCATCATTTGCATTTCCACCAGCAAGGTAGGAGAGTTCCAGTTGCTCCACATCCTTACTCGGCCTTGGTTATTTCAGTATTTTTATTTTAGCCATCCTAATAGATGTGTAGTGGTATCTCACCATGGTTTTAATTTGCATTTCCCTAATGGCTAATTATGTTGAACATCTTTTCATGTGCTAATTTGCCATCTGTATATTCTCTTTGGTGAAGTGCCTGTTCAAGATTTTGGCCCATTTTTAAATTGGATTGTCTTTCACTGTAGGGTTTTAAGAGTTCTCTATACATTCTTTATATAGAGCCCTTTATTAGATATGAGATTTACAAATATTTTCTCCCAGACTGTAGCTCATCTATTTATTCTCTTGACAATGCCTTTTGTAGAGCAAAAGTTTTTAATTTTGATGAAGTCAAATTTCTCATTTTTTTCTTTTGTGAATTATGCTTTTGGTATCTAAGAACTCTTTGCCTAATTTCAAGTCACGAAGATTTCATCCTATGTGTTCTAAAAGTTTTATAGTTTTATGTTTTACAATTAGATCTATGATGCATTTGGAGTTAATTTTTGTATAAGGGATGGGATTTAGGTTGAGGTTCATTTATCTTGCATATGAATGCCCAGTATCCCAACAACATTTGTTAAAAAGACATTCCTTTCATTACTGACATTACTGAATTGTTTTTGTACCATTCTCCCCCTCCTCTTCTATTTTTCTGGAATAGACTGTAGAATTGGTGATAGTTATTTAACTATTTGGTAGAATTCACTAGTGAAACTATCTGATCCTAAAGATTTCAATTTCAGAAAGCTTTTAAACAAAAATGTAATTTCTTTAAAATTATAGAACTATTTTGAATATTTATTTCTTCTTGAGTGGGTTTAGGTAGTTTGTGATGTTGGAGAGGCAATCCACCATCCCTATGCATCCCTGCTTGTTCTTAATGGGTATACCAAGAATACAAGGCTCTATTTTTTATCTGGGTCATTTCTCAGGGTTGTGTATATGGTGAACAGGATGAGGTAACATTCCCCCCTCAACAAAGAACCAGTTATAAAGGAGATGAATTACTCAAAGTCAGTGTTCCTTGAGTGCAAAACAAATCCATTGCATATGTAACATTGATGTTGTCCTGCCTGTATTGCCCTCATAAACATTGGACGTATGTGTAACCGATGCAAATCAACATGAAACTCATAGTGCTTGCTGTAACAGTTTAACCAATTAGCTTGTAAATAGGATAAAATCTCAGATCCTTCATAGTTCTTGCCTTGTAGTTTTCAGAGAATTGTTTATTTCATCTAAATTGTCATATTTGTTAGGTTTTTTTTTCTTGCAATATTTTTCTGTGGTTTTGTTAATATCCGCACAGTCTGATATCTCTTATTCCTGGTATAAGTAATTTGTGTCTTCTCTTTTTTTCTTTGTCAATTTCACTAGAGGTTTATAAATTTTATTGATCTTTTCAAAGAACCAGCTTTTGGATTTATTGATTTTTTTCTATGGTTTATTTTGTGATCAAATTCATTGATATCTGCTCTTCTCTTTGATATTTCCTTCTTTCTGCTTATTTGGGGGTTTTCACTTTTTTATTCTCTTAAGTTAGAAATGTAGATGATTGATTCAAGACCTTTCTTTTTTTCTAAATAAGCATTTAATGCCTTAAATTTCCTCCTAAGAAATATTTTAGCTGCCCCCTACAGATTTTGATATGCTGTAATTGCATTTTCAGTCAGTTCAAAATATATTTGTGAGCCATGGATAATTTTTAAGTGTTTGGCTTTCAAGCATTTGTAGATTTCCCAATTATCTTTTTGTTACTGATTATGATCAGAGAATGTATTTTGCATGATTTCAATTCTCTTAGATTTGTTATGGTTTATGACCCAGGATATGGTCTTTCTTGGTGAATGGTTTATGTACACCTGAAAAGAATGGATATTTTGCTGCTGTTGGACTGAATGACTATAAATGTCAACTAGATCCAGTTGATTGATAGTGCTGTTCACTTGCTCTGTCTTCTAGGTGCTTTTCTGTCTACCGGGTCTGTTGATTACTGAGAGAAGAGTGTTGAAGTCTCCAACTATAATTATGAACTTGTCTATTTCCCCTTTAAGGTCTGTCAGTTTTTGTTGCATGTGTTTTGAAGATCTGATGTTTGGTGTGTACATTTAAAATTGTACTGTCTTCTTGGTGAATTGATCCTTTTCTTTATCCCTGGTAAATTTTGCTACTCTGAAGTCTACTTTGATATTAATATGGCCATTCCAGTTTTTGTGTGATTTTTGTCTGCATGGTGCCAGGGTCTGGTTGTTGATGTCCTCCAAAAATTTGTACATTAGAACCTGTTACCCAATGTGATGGTGTTGGGGGGTGGGGTCTTTGGGATGTGATTAAGTCATGAGGGCTGACCTCTCATGAATTGGATTAGCGCCTTTATAAAAGATACCTAAGGAATTCCCCTCCCCTTGCTCCTTCTACCATGTGAAGATACAGTAAACAAGAAGGTGCCATCTTTGAAGCAGAGAGCAAGCCCTCACCAGACACTGAATCTGCTGGCACTTTGATCTTGGACTTCCCAGCTTCCAGAACTATGAACAATAAATTTCTATTATTTATAAATTATCCAGTCTAAGGTATTTTGCTATAGCAGCTAGAACAGACTAAGACACATGGGTATATCTTTTCCCAACATTTTATTTTTAACTTACATATATCATTATATTTGGAAGTGAGTTTCTTGCAGATACATAGTGAGGTCATTTAAAAAAATCTATTCTGACAACGTCTGTTAATTGATGTGTTCAGAGCGTTTACATTTAATAGAATTATTGATGTGTTTGGATTTAGGTCTACCATTTTATTATTTGTTTTCTGCTTGTTTTCTTGTCTTGTTTTAATTCCTGGTTCTTCTTTCCTCTATTCTTTTAGGTTATTTGATAATTTTTTTACTATTTCATTTTAATTTTCTTATTGCGTTTTTGACAATACCTGTTTGTAGTTTTTTAATTTTTATTTTTTAGTTGTTGCTCTAACAATTACAATATATATACTTAACTTTTCAAAGTCTAGTTAGAACCACTACATGTGGAATGTAGAAATCTTACCATCATATATGTTTATCAAAACTATTTAACATTATTCTAGAGGTACCAGCAATAAGGGCAAAAATAAGAGGTATGAAATGGAAAGGAAGAGACAAAAATGATCACTACTTACAGATAACATGACTGTTTACCTAGAAAACACAAGAAAACCAACTAGAAATTTATTACAACTGTTAGAAGAATTCAGTTAGGTGACTGAGAGCAAAATTACAATACATAAATCAATAGTCTTCATGCTTAAAAAAGGTGTATGTAAGATATAATGAAAGAAAATATTAGGCCAGGCAAGGTGACTCCTGCCTATAATCCTAGCACTCTGGGAGGCCGAGGCGGGGGGATCACTTGAGGCCAGGAGTTTGAGACCAGCCTGAGCAAGAGCAAGACCCCATCTCTACTAAAAATAGAAAAAATTAGCTGGGCATGGTGGCACTCATCTGTAGTCCCAGCTACTCAGGAAGCTGAGGCAGGAGGATTGCTTGAGCCCAGGAGTTTGAGGTTGCTGTGAGCTAGGCTAATGCCATGGCACTCTACCTGGGCGACAGAGTAAAACTCTGTCTCAAAAAATATATATATAAAATAAAATATCCACAGGTGTCAAGAAACATACAAGATCTATATAAAGAAGTTTTTAAAAGGTAATAGATAAATGCATACATTAAAAAAAATAGAAAGGTATTTCATACCAGTTTCTTGGATCACTGTGGGAACAATCTCAGCTTCAGAGAGTTGATAATATACTTGGCTGAGGAGACAATGGGATGAATCTACCATTTGTGGGTTTAAAACCCAACATGTTAAGAAAGTCAAATCTCCCTAAATTGATATGGAAATTTAATTCATTCCACTAAAAATACTAAACTAGATTTTTCCTTTTGAAAATGAGAAAAACCGATTCCAAAGTTTATCTGAAAAAATTATTAATGGCAAGAATTGGAAAAATTATGAAAAAGAACACTAACAGAAAGTTATCCCTACCAGAGAGTAAGGCATATTTTAAAATCACAGTAATTGAAACAGTGTGGTACTAGATCATGAATCAACAGTTCATCAGACAGCCTTAAAAGTCCAGAAACCAATTAGTGATAAATCAGTAAAGATGGATTACATAACAAATATTTGATGTTTCTATAAGTAGACAACCATCTGAAAAAAAATAAAGTTGGATCCCTAGTTCATACTTTATAGCAAAATAAATTCCAGGTGGAAAAAAATTTAAACATAAAAAATAAAACCATAAAACTACTAGATGAAAATATGGGGAATTGAAAAATAACCTCAAAGGTAAGGCTTTTCTACCTGTGAGACAGATGGAACCCAGAAGCCAGAAAAAAACAAAAAAAAAAAACCAAAAAAATCCCTGAGAATTCCACCTGTATTTTAAAAATCTGCAAGAAAAAAATACCATTAACAAAGTAGAAATAAAAATGACAAACTAGGAAACACATTTTAAACTCATACCACAAGTGACCAATTTCTTTTATAAAGAGCTTCAACAAATCATAAAAAAGGACAACTAGCCCGATGGAAATGTGGACAAAAGATATGAACAGACAGATCATAGAACCGAAAAGAAAATGGTTTTTAAACATATAAATTAATAATAGGAGAAATGAAAATTAAAACTATAATGAGATAAAAACTTATTATTTATCAGATTGGCATTTAGTATTGTACAAGCATTTTTGCAACGTCTTCTGACATCAACTACCTGAAGCCAAACTTCATGGGTTAGGGGCATGATCCTCTGCGTGACTGCCCTCCCTTCAGACAGCAGCAGCGAGTTTGGGCATTCCAGGGCCATCCTTACTTCTGACAAACTGGCTTCAAGTTCAGGGGTTCCCACAGCCCCATCAGTTTCGAAAATTTGCCAGAACAACTCACAGAGCTCAGGATAGTGCTATATATATTAAAGTTTATTATAGTGAAAGGATACAAATTAGAACAGCCAAAAGAGGGCATAGGGCAAGGTCTAGGATCTTGAACACTAAGTTTCCATGCCCTCAGGAACATATCACCCTCCTAGAACACGGATGTATGAGGACACACAGAGTATTGCCAACTGCGGAAGCTCACCTGAGCTTCACTGTCCAGAGTTTCTATTGGGGTTTTGCTACATAGGCATGACTGATTACATCATTGGCCATACAGTTGAGCTCAAACTCTAGCCCCTCTCTCCACCCCAGAGGTTGGACTGATAGTATGTGATTCAAAGCCCCAATCTCATATTCAGATGGCTGGTATTTCTGGAGTGGCCAGCCTCCATCCCAGTCATGTTGTAGCATAATTATCAGGGTCCACCATGAATAACAAAGACACTTCCATCACTTAGAAACTTCAGCCTTTTCTGTAACAGCAAAAGACTGGAATCCGACAATGTCCAATAACCGATTAAAAAAAATCAACGTACACCTATGCGATGGAATTCTATACAATCAATGAAAAGAATGAGGAAACTCTGGAGGTAGGGCTACAGAACAAACTGCCGAATGTGCAAAACAATCTGTATGGCATGCTATAGTTTGTGTTTCATTTATGTATGTTTATATATGCATGGGGCCATCTCTAGGAAGATAAGCAAGGAACTGGTAACAGAGGTTGGATCCAGCGAAGAGAAATGAGTGACTGGGAGAACTTTTTTTCACTTTCTTCAACATTCCAATTTTTGTAAAATGTGTATATATTACCTGTTTAACAAGAATAAAGCATTGCAATGAGGCTATTGAATATAATTTATAATAATTTTTTCTTGATTACTAAGGGCCACTGTCATGAATTATACTGAACAATAAAGCTCTTAAGAATCTGTTGAGACACACAGGGCTGTTTTCATCCACACTAAATGACCCCAGGCTGCTGCAATTTGAGTGTTAATACCATTTTTAGTTTTCCTGTCTTCTCCCAGCTGCTTCTTGACTACCGTCAACATTCCTTCCTCTAGCTAATTCAAACCTCTCTTTTAAATTGTTGCTTATAGTTGTGGTGGACTAAGAAACTAGACACATGGTCCTACTGCAGTACTACATAAAATAAAGGGAAACTGCCTCTGTCACAACTTGAGAAATCCTCTCCTAATTGAAGAGTTTTAGATTAGACTTATAAAAACCACTTGACTACTCAAGATTTTTACACACTTCCAAGTTCCATATAACTGAACAAAGAACAGGCAAAGCATTATTGAAGTCACTATGGGCAGCCCTATTATTTAACCAATGCTATGTATCTGCAACTTTTTCAAAATTGCTTTGATACATTCACTCAAAAATGTTTTGGGGCATCTAGTATGCATCAGGAATGTTCCAGGTGCTAGGCATACAGCAATGAACAATACAGACAATGGCGAACCTCCCTTAGAATTTACTTTGTAATTGGAGAGGGAATGACAAAAAAGATGAAGCAGTTAAGTACAACAACAAAGTGACAGAGCAATTAGACTGGGGGAGCAGCATTGGACAGGATGGTCTATCAGTCAGGGTCTCATCAGAAAAGAAGAATCACTAGGCTGGCTCACGCCTGTAATCCCAACACTTTGGGAGGCCAAGGAAGGAGGATTGCTTGAGCTCAGGAGTTTGACAGCAGCCTGGGCAACATTGTGAGACCCCATCTCTACAAAGTATTTTAAAATTAGCCAGGCATGGTGATACATGCCTATAGTCCCAGCGACTTGGGAGGCTGAGGCGGGAGGATTGCTTAAAAGGAGTTTGAGGCTGCAGTAAGCTATGATCTGGCCACTGCAGCCTGGATGACAGAGTGAGACCCTGTCTCAAAAAACAAAAACAAAAAGCCCCCCCAAAAACACCACTAGGATATAACACAGACACACATCCCTACAATATTTAAAATTAGGGATTATAGAAGGATGTTACTTTTGTGTTGGTAGTTGGGAATGGAAGATGGATGGGAAACGGGAGAAGCAGGAAAACTGCTAGGATGAGTAGAACCCAAGGGGGCTGAGTGGAACTTGTGAGGATGGACTGGAACTCACACCAGTCTCTCACCGCCTCGTCCTGCAGAAGCTGGCACCGTCTGTCACACAGAGAAAGATACACCTGGCCCAGGAGTCAGAGAAGGTCAAGGAAGTGATCCAGCAAGAGCTGGTGTTCCTGCAGGCCTGGCTGTTGTCCCATAGGCCAAGAAGATGATCCAACAGGTAAGCAACAATGTGGGTGATCTGCAACAGTGCCTCGTGCCTTGCGTGGACCTTCCAATTATAAAAGAAATCTGGATCTGGCTGCTACTTTACTCCTGTGTTCTACATCTCGTATCAAACACTTCTTATGGCCCACACTGTCCTGGAACTATGCAGGGAATTCTAGGGAACATATCTCCAAGTTGACTAAACTGGCACCATATAAATCCACCATAGATGGTCTAAGATCTCTGAAAGACATTTGTGATGAGAACCTGAAGGATGAGGATTCAGCCATGCAATGATGCCTAGATTTGGAAGACAATATCCCAGGCAGAGAAAATGGCTAGTGCCAAAGGTCTGAAGCAGTGATATAAGCTAGATATTTTTTGACTAATAAGGATAATAAGGTCGGGGTATGGTGGGAGGGAGAGTGGTATGAAGTAAGATCAGAGATAAAGGCAGGGACCAGATCACATGGGGCCACGAAGAACCTAGCAATGAGCAGGGACTTCTTTCTTCTAACTGCAATGGGAGACAAACAGAGAGTTTTTATTAGGGATTTATATATTTTTTAAACCTTTTATTTTGAAATAATTCCAAATTTACAAAAAAGTTGTAATTAGCACAAAGAATTCCTGTACGCCCATCATCCAGATAATTTCCATTTTTAAGAGATTGTTTTGGCTGCATTGAGGACAATGGCCATAGTGGGCAGGACAGGTTCTTTCCCCAGCTCCGGGCTTCATGGCACTCCTAGAGCCTAACGCACACGATGCTCTCGGAGCTGTGCAGACGGCTGCCCAAGTGTGGAAGCAGTAATATTATATACTTACGCAGCTACTGCAAGAGTTCAAGCTACAGTGCTTCCACCACACTAGTTTTCAGATCTCATAGGAATACCAATCTCATTATTTTAATCTCAATTCACAAATTCATGTTAGAAGAAAAAAATGGCATTACCTCTTCCTATTTGGCCTCCAATCGATAGGCTATTTCTAACAATCATATCAGTTCTCAGAAACAACCAACCACCTCAGAGATTTGACACCACAGAAGCTATTTAAGAGAATGTTTCACAAATAATTCCAGATTTCCAAAGAATTTCCAGAGAATGTGCAGTCTCCTCGGAGAAACATGCTGAAGAGGCTCATGTTTATGCTGATGTACAGGTTCTAGTCTCATTGTTTTAGAGTTGACCTTTGACTTGTGTATCTTCTATTTTCATCAGACTTGGCTTACTTTAATTGAGATCATGAAAAATTTCCCTAAAGCAAGCTCTTCTGCCTAGATTAACAATCCCTGCTAGCACCATCTGGCTGAAAGCCAGGTTCCAATGGTAAAGTGTGCTGAGGTCTTATAGATATTCAAGCTCATTTCTGATTTCAGCACAATTCCAGGTTTAATGTTCAAATCAACAGCTAAAATTAACTATGGAGAGCCTTTCATGCTCACTAAAACATAGACACCTAATATGTGCTCATTAAATCATGAGGGTAAAGTAGAAAAACTAAAAAGTTGGGTGACCTTAGAGGAATCATTTATTCTCTCTTACAGTTAGCTGAGCGGAAGCCTGGTTATCACAGGAGGGCTCAGTGATAATGAGGGTAAAGTGCCTGATGCGTAGTAGGCGCTCGTATTATTATATGTCAATAGAAATAAACAGCTGCATTTTTTTAAGGGAAGAAAAGAAATGCTTCTGGAAAAAAAAGAGCTCTGGATGGATCATTTATCTTTTTTAACAAAAAAATGAAAAAGATTAAAAAAGCATTATCTGATAGAGGAAGAAAAGTAGTAAAGTTTTTATCTTTAATTAGATTTTGCAGTATACACTTATCATTCTATAATCTTCAGCGATGAATTTCCATGTAAACATTCAGAAAGAGAAAAAGAGGGGATACTGCGTCATGACTTACGAACTATAAATTGTGTCCTCAATTACTAATCAAGAGCAGTTTTATACATTTATTAACAATTGTTTTCCTTCATATAACAATGGCTCTTGAATAACAAAATAAATTATCAGCAATTTCAACCATAAATTAAAAAATAATTAAAGTAAAAGAACTGTTCAAGTTTCATAAAAGCAAGCATAGTAATAAACTTCAGATACGTTGATTACAGTTACTGTGTTCTTTGAATAAAATAACACAAAGATTATTCCCTTTCCATTGTTGCAAGTTCACAAAATTTATGAAAAGGCTTCACCTTTTTTTTTAACTTAATTAACTGCACCTCATTTGAACACAACAGACAATACCTGGGGCTATTAATGAGACATGATAAAAGAAAAAGGTTATGACCACTCAGCAGATCATGTAAACCTAAAACATACCTCATACTTTTCTAGTCTTAACCTGTAGCTCTCATTTATTAAATGATTTACAAGGAACTATTAGAGAGATGATTTAATGAGCAGGCTGAACTTTGTTACTTTGCCATTTTGCTAGTCACAAACACACATATTTGCCCTTAAAATGAAGCAGAATACTATTCATTTCCAATGACACTAGGTGCAAGAGAAAAACAAAGATAAAGCCATAGACATTTTTAAGTTGTGCTACATTATTTTAACTATTTACTTAAAAAGTTTAATTACCAGACTGTGCATCATTTCTTGCTTAAAAACATAGTAAGTAGATAAAAAAAAAAATTTTTTTAAATAAGCCAGAGGTAAAAATGAAAAGACCTGAATAACTTGACAAACAACAACAGAATAATTTCCACTCAGTGACTATTAATGGAAGTACTCGTTTTATTCAGCAGGTATGGACCACCTTTTAGCAACCAGGCACTTGATTTTAGCTAGCATACTCAATACTGGGGCATCACACACATACAAAAATATGGCTTTATTACAAAGGATTCAAGATGGCAACTACTTAGAATCCAGTGCCAATACGGATTATAACAAATCCAGTGAGTATTTTGTTTTTCAATTATTCATAGAAAATTTAATCCTGATTAAGTATCCTTGGGCAGTAATTCATGGGTAGTTGATGACTGAAACCAACATTTATGTGAAATGCTTCTGTTAATTTAATCTGTGTATATGGCTTAATTATGATTGGGGATTCAATGTAAGAGAAATGAATTATATCGGGATTAAAATTTTAGTACCATATCACATAGTACCTTTTCCTTCTTTCTTTTCAAACACATAAACCTGCTTGTCCCTTCACCTAAGTGCTCAGATTTTAAAATCCTTTGTCCTTACAATCCATGAAATGTATCTAAGTTTTATTTTTCATAAACTATTTGTCAAAAGCCCTTTGCTAATCAAGCTAAAACCTGAACTAGGGCCAAAAATGATAGAAAAAAACATAGAATAATCCACCCACAAATAAACAAAAGCATATTCATTTAAACTGTGAACATATTTTATATTCATTTCCTGAAGTAATTTCAGTTTCAATTCCTTTACTCTAATATGAAATGCATTTTCCTTAAAGCATAAAAAAGATGCAGTTTTTAAAATCAGTATATTACACTGATTTCATAACTGGACTAGTTTAATATGTATAAGTAAGTAATCATTTAACTGATTACTTTTTATAAGACTATCAAACCTGAGTTAGCTATTGATAGAAGATGAGGCATTATAAGTGGTGAATATTTTACCAAAATATCATATAATTCTTTTTCACATTTATTTCCATATAGAAATTGCTTCATTACCTTATAACAACACTTTTTCTTGAAAGTTTATTGTTTAAGTATATTCGAAACATTTCACTTATTACCTTTTTTCAGTTCTGGTACTGCTTAAATGCAGTTATATAAATAATATGCTCTGCTTTCGCTATTTAATTTTTCATACTAAATGTATGAAAAAAAAAGTCACTGTATTTGGATCCTTATTGCACTCTTTTAACCAATTCACTTTTCCTCTCAATAAAAATCAAGTATCAGAAATGAGGGCGACTTTTGTGTCCAGATGATATGGTCAGTGGTAGTGTCACTGAGGAAAGTGAAGAAACTTCCCAGTATAGACTGTGGGACAGAAAGAGTCTGTAGAGAATAATCATGGAAACAGATTGGCAAAGGATAACACCTATTGTAACAACCTGAAAAGAAAAGAAAGGGAATGCTTTTACTGCATGCGGAACAGAGAAACTATATTCAATTTATCACGACCTATAAATGCTTTTTATATAAATAGTGCTCCTATCTTTCATCTTTACCATGGGTACATTTTATTAAAAAAATTTTCAATAGGAACTATAATTGTTCAAGGATAAAATTCCTTTAACAGTTTATAGATGCCAAAGTAAGACACAAAGGAAAAAATTGCTAAACCATTCTCTCTTATGGGTGTGCACACTACAGACAGGAGTTTCAGTAAGTTATAAGAAAAATCAAGTTCCTGGCTAATTTAGTAATAGGAATAAAGCATACTCCTATCTGAATTTTAAAGGGTACTTTAAACGCCCTTTCAAAAAATCCGCATTTCTCTATTTTTGTAGACTACCTTTCTATCTATTTACCCTTTGTAGATACCGCGCAGCCTCAATAAACATTTGTGCGTTCGAGCACATACTGCATTGCTTGTAAAGGGCTCCTGGCAGGACTCCACTTGGAAATGATGGAGCTATTCACCTAAGAAGGTAGGTGTCAACAGAATCAAAATGCGGCATACTTGAGTGTGGCACGCCAGTCTGTAGTCTGTTAAAGCAACTGGATTGATTTTTATAAATCTATCCTGATTTTTATTATTATGTAGCAAAAATTTTTAATCATTTTTTCTTAACAAAGATTTTATAAATTCTCTAATTTAATTTATAAAACAGTATTCTAAAATAAGCTAACATTGGAACAAAAGCTATTTCCATCATTTTGCATATAAACTAAATATTTAAAAATTCTTTTATATTTTAAATTTCTAATTTATATACTTATTGGTTTAACATTTTGTTTCAAAGTTTTAAAGAACTCAAGGAACTTCTGAATAAATAGGCCCCTTCTATTTTAATATTTTTCCAATAAAGACTACATTTTCATTTAAAAAAAACTGTTTTGAGCATGTATATTACTTACCTTATCTCTTTGGTAGTCACTAAAAATGATAGAAATGCATACAAGACCTGGATGGCATAAAAACCACAAGATACAGCCCTGAAACAAATAAATAAGTCAAATAAGTACAGCTGGGTCTACTTTCAAAATATACCAGACAAAAAACGCTACTAGCATATTTACGTCCTGATTAACCTTAACTGGCCTGTAGAGTAAAGCTTGCAATAAAATGTAGAAATAAATTTACTGTTGCTGTGACATTAATATTTTGTTTCTAGCCAAATTAGTATTTTTTTGGAGTATTTATGATCTTATATTTATAAATCTGTTATATATATACATTTTGATATACTAGAAATACATTAATATAAGTAACAAATTAATAAGTGACAAAGCAAGGTACAAATGTGTAATATTTCTGTAAAAAGAAAAAAATAAGAATGTACATTCATATTTTCATGTAGATACACAAAGAAATTCTGTAAGAATACATAAGACATTAATAGTGGTTACCTATTTGAAGGGTAGGATAGAGGAGGGGGAACTGGGAAGGTAGGAAAGGAAACTGTGTTATACTTTTCAAATATCTTTTTCTATTTTTCTTTGAACCACAGCAATGTATTCTCTTTTCCAAAATTAAATTTGAAGTAAAAAAATAAGTTAATAAATAAGAGCTGTTAAGATGCCTGGTATTAACACATTGAAGATATAAGAGAAAAAAACAAAATGTAGAACAATATGTTTAGTATGTTACTATTTATAAAAAAATGGAGGGAAACATATACAGAAATATATTAAAAATGTATTCTTCTCTAGAAGGATAAATTAGGAACTAATAGCAGCGATTATATGAGGAGCTGCTGATAACTGAGTAGATGGGAGGGAGTTAAACACTTTTTGTTACTCTTTAAATACTTCTGGATGTTTGACCCTATTCAGAAAGTTATATTAAAACATAACTTTTTTAAGTTCAAGAAAAAGTTTGGTACTGCTTAAACATGAAACGAAAGAGGAAAACTTGGTGTCTCAAATACAAACACACCTCAAATACATACTAACTTATCAAACAATAAGCACTCCTGTTCCTGTGAAAAATTCAAAATCGCAATGGCATTTTTTGTCTGTTTGGTGCTCAGAAGGCTGACGTTGGTTCCTAGGGCCACAGCAGCAGCTTTGCAATGCTCGATGCTAGGAACAGGAAGGAACTGGGCCCTCCTTCCACAATTGCTTCGGAAGGTCATCGATTCTGTGGACTAGTGTGGGCTGACTGAACGATGTGTACAATGCTGGTTTGAGTTGCTAAGATGAAGGGATATGGATTTTCTCAATCTGACAGGAAAACAGAACCTTCTAGGGAGGGAGGTTTCTGTAATGTTACTGCTCCACCTACTCTTCTGATCTTTTCTTTTACTAAATGGGTATAGAAAAAATCAAACTTGCTTTGAGATCTCACTAGCGTAGACATAAAAAGGCAAAATAATGTGAACATGATCTCATGTGGAAGGAGTAAAGTTGGCTGAAACAGATGTGCTCAGCCTGCTGGCTGCATTTCCTTAATGCTGAAGGATAGCTCCTCACAGTTTGTTATAAAACATTGCATAACTCTGAGAATAACAGTTCATAGCCAATTAATAAACGCTGAGAAATGCAAACCATATTCTAATGTATTAAAAAAATTTTTAAAAATTGTGATGCTACAGAAAAATGTAAAATCCCTATTGATAAGGAATTACAAACCAAGCAAAACTGACCTGCCAAAGAGTACATGGAAAATGGGTATAATACCTACATCACGTAAGTTGTGAAGGTTAAATGAGCTGAAGCACATAAAGTCCTTACAGTAGTGCCTGGCACATAATGAAAGTTTAAAATGTTAGCACCTGGTTATTTCTTAATTTCCCAAAGAAATGAGAACAATGCTGCTAATCGGAAGAAGGCGCTTTCTTTCCAAACCCGTACTTTGGCAAATGTAATGTAGAACTCCCTCTTGAGTGTACTCCTCTCCACTGTGATGATCTGATAGAGTCCACAGCCTAATGACAACGCGAGGCAAATTCTTAAAATGATGAGAAGGATCCCTGCTAAGTTGTGGTGTGAATGGTAGCTATGATGACTGGTATCTTCAAACTGTTCCCAAAGTAACAAAATACTCTGCAAAAAATAATATTACATTTAGAGGAAAAAAATATCATACCTACTTACGATTAAAGTACTTTTTTAAAACTCTTATAAATATCCCCTTAAATATTATATAACATTTCTAAGTGGTTCTAAGATTTATCGGAGTACAGAAGTTGTCAATTAATAAAGTACAGGCACAGTCTTTTCAGTGCTCTAATACCCTAAGGCTAGACAAAAGGTATTTTTATCAAGTATTAAGATCATACTCAAAGATTAAAAAAAAGTTCTATTGCTATTAATATCATGATTCAAATAAGATATCTCTAAGGATGAAATTAAATGGAAAAGGTTAAGAGAACAAACATAAACTTTCTTCTAAATCCATCTCCTTCAACGCCATCATAAGAAATCAAACAGTTCTGCATTCAAGCCCACTATCTCAGGGTAACTTTCAAATATTTCGGTGTCTTGTGTAATCCCAAAATTAACAAGTCACAATTGTTAATTTCAGACTTCACTCTTTGTCATGGTAACCTCCCTGGGTAAAGGAGAACATATTTTTAATGTTCACAATAAGCACTCAGGGCACTGTTATTCATTCTTATTTGCTTGCTGACCTTTTCTCCCACGTTGTTAATATTTAGTAGTAAAAACTCAACAAGTTCCTCTTTAAGCTATTCTGTTTATTGTTTTTCAGTAGAAATCAGTGTCCATGCTCTTTCTGTCTTTACTGAACATCAATCATTTAAATTATTGTTTTTACCATCACACACGTCTGTAGCTCTCTGCACCTCCCTCATTTGTCAACTCAACCCTCAGAATTGAGTCTACAGTGACTTTCAAGGACTTTTAGAAGAGATCAAAACTCAATATTAAATCCAATTCTTAGGTTTTATGAGGTTTACCAGCAACCTCTTTCTTTCCTCATTCTCACATTTTATGCCCTAATTTTATTCCTACTACCACTCTAGGTAGGTAAACTCCTTTGTCATCCTGACATATGAAATTTTCTTCATGGGCTCAATAGTTGCCCTATACAGAAAATGTCATTCCTCCTTTCCACCAAATTATACCCATCTGATTCCCTAACCTACATTTCTTAACTTTTGCAACATAGAAGATAGAACTCTCATATCCCATGATTCACATTTTTACATATTGAAACCCCCCCATTTTCAAATACATATGCTAACATGTGATCTGTGTAAAATACGTATCTATTTATATAGTCTTTGGTTGCCTGTATCATCGGCCTTATCTGGGCTGTTGTTGCAGATCAAGGCTACGTCTAATGTGATCCTCATAAATGCTCACTTAACTCTAGTGCAGTGTCAAAATCTCAATTCTCAATTTGTATTGGTCTATGACAATGAATTAAAATTATACTGAAATGATAATCAAAACTGAATTTTTAAAAAGAGCTATTAACTGAAAAATGAGAATTTAACCTGATATTAACACTAGTCTCTATTAGTCCTGGATCAAAAACAGTAAGTTGGTGGAATCCTAACCTTCTTGTTAAGGTTCACTTTCAATTCAATTCCTTCTCATCAGCCCCTTTCCTGGCACTACTACCTCCTTTTTAAGTATCACCCCCTGTGATACGGTCTCTTTCCCAATAAATCAGGTAAACTCAATACTTAGTACTCAATACTTAGTACCTACAGTACTAAGTATATATTAGGGATATAAAGACTAAAGCACTGGCCCCACCCTTCATTAACAAATTTTCAATTTATTTCATGCATTAAAACTTACATTATAATATCCTTTACAGAGCCCAGGTAAGTATTTTATTTCCACTTATAGCTAATGCTGGTCACAATCTCAGTATGAATTTTTATGTTTATACCTTTCTTTCTTCTTAATTTTTAAAAATCCATTGCACATAGGCATATGGATATCCAAGAATAATGTCAATACTACCACTATAGAAGAAAAGAAAAAAAGACTCAGAGGACCTTTAGAAAAGACCAGATTTGTTTTTGTAAAGCAGATTTGTTTTTCAAAATAAGATCTCATTCTTTTTTGGTCTATATTTTGCCTTTTAATTAATCTCAGATAATTACTTGAATTCTTTTAAGTATAAAGTAGCCAATCTTAAAGATTCTTGACAATGGATAAATCTCAAATTCACTGAATCACTCATTCAATGTTGAATACTTACCATGAGCTGGAAAATATGAAAGAAAGCTACAGTAGGAAAAGAGAATCTAACCTAACATTAAACACACTGTGCTTAAATAAGCTAATAGGAAGCTCATATTCAGGTAAGTTACAGTTAAATTTTACAGTCTACACATACTAGCACCCAGAAGATTAAGAGATTATCTCTCACTGTTTACTTCAGAATGATACAAATTCCTCATGGGTCTCAGGTTTCAATTTTGAAATGAGGTGTGTTCAAATGTGCATTTCTGAATATTGCTAAGCAGAAACACTGAGTGTTAACACTCACCTGTGTCATGACAATAAATACTGCAATGCCAGTGGATGCAGGGGTAGAATCCCATTGGAGAGGTCTGCTTTGAGACTTCTTCATTCTGACTATTGTCCAACCCATGCATAGACTCAATAGTAGGTACAACATCTGAATTTGGGAAGCAATGTCAAAAACTAATGGGAGAGGAAAACCAAAGTCAATCAAGTTTTCACCATATAAACAGTGTAGTAGTTTTTGCATTGAGATGACAACATCATTTGTTTTAACCACAAGAAGGTCAGCATTTTCAAAATGATGCTGAGGAAATTCAATAAGAGATATCTAAGAATAATAATTCTAAAGAATTAAAATTTTGCCATAAAATTTGTAAATATTTATAAAAAATAGTTAAAACAATGGCAATACCCCTATTTTAAAATACAAATATGCCCGTATCATATCTCTATTAAGTCCAACCTTAAATCTCTGTTTCCCATTTTTCTTAGCTTTTCTAACTATATAATCCTGTTCTCTAGAACTCATTGTATATTAAAAGAAACAAATTTTAAATATAATTTCCGCAATGTAAAGAATACCAGTACCTTCATTTCTGTTTGTGTATGTGTGTGTGATGGCTGAACTACAATGTGAAGATTTTCTAAAACTATTGATAAGAAACAACACAATAAAATGCATAACCACTGTAACATCCAATTATGTTGGCTTTAGTTTCAGAGTCCTGAAGACAAATGAAAAGCTCCATGTGTTAGTGTGATGTGCCACCAGGTGGCCAGCACTGACACTGCACAGAATGACTGCTATTTTAAAAGGGATGTAACAAAACCACCTGTATCCAGGTCAGCACTTCAAGAAAACAAAAATCTACAAATGCTTCAAGTTCCATGCATACTTATTTTATAAGCTTGTATTTATTGATTTAATAAAAAGATTATCACTTTTTCATCAGAATGTATTTTGATGTGAATTTTGGAATAAATTTGTGATCCTAAGGTAACAAAATAAAACTTTCTTCAAATTTCCATCTATAATTTTGATGTTTATAATTTTTACTTCTTTTATATAAGGATATTCTTGCAGAAACAGATAAAACTATCTATAGAATATAATATTTATATTTAAAAGTTTCAAGCCAAACACCTATTAATGATATACCTTTTCAGATATATTTTGACAGATTTCCCTCTGCTCTGCCATCAAAATTAAAACTGGTCACTCTACATTTATGCGTTTATATCGGTGATAGCGAATTCTGATAATGAACTGTTACCACATTTAAATGATGTAAAATGTCATGGCCTTTCAGATCAAGCACACTTTTCTTTCATCATCAATTTTAAATGACTATGATGCCATTTAATTTTATTAAACATTTTACAAATATATATTTAGTTACTTACACAAATCAGCCAAGGGAATATTCCTACATAAGTTGCTAAGTAGCAAAAACAAATACCTGAGGGAAAAACCCCTAATTTTATGGAGAATTTCTTTATGTACTAAGTAATGCACAGATCCATACTGTAACTGGATATGTAGAACACGTTCATTTGTTATCAAAAAATAACTAACTGTAGATAAAATATACTGATCACACAAAAACCCCATTCTGTCTTGAAGTTTAATCATTTAACTAACCTAATCTTTTGTCAGAAATACCAAAAAATAGCAGTATCAATTTTTTGCAGTTTTTTTAAAAGAGGGTTTTTTAGCTTTCAATACTGTATTATATATAGCAGACACTCACAAAAATTCAACAGTCCTTGATTTTAGCACCATCTTTGCCACTGATCAGCTCTGTTTTGCCTCTTTCCACCTCAATTTCCTCTTCTAAAATGCATATGCTAAAGTATTCCTAAGGTTCTGTCCAGCTTTAAAATTCTGTGACTCTATTAAATCTGAAAGTCATCTAAGAGAGAAGAGAGGGACAAGCCAGAGCTCTGGCTAACACTCAAAAAGGAGAAGCTCATCTTGTTCATGTCCAAGAAGTGAATAGTATACATCCTTTTCCTAAGGAATATATAAGGTTCTTGAAGTTTTAGAATCTTAAAACAAGCAGCAAGGTCAGGACGAGTGGGTCCTGAGATGATTATCAGAGATACCCATACAATATCCTATTAAAGGCTGATGAGACTAGAAGAGAAATACAGAAATATAAGAAAAGTAAATCCTAGAATGGGTTCATATTCAGAATCTGCTTTTTAGAGCAAGTCTTAGTTTTCCAGGATTAAGAATGGCATATGACTTGATGTCCCTCTGAAATTCTCTTTACAATGTCACAATCACAGGACCTTTTAAATACTTTTTCCTATCATGCTTAATTGAAAATTACTTCATATGAGTTCCACCTGTAAATAAATGAACATAGATGTGAGGTCAGCTCAATTATAAGTGTACTTATAGGTGTACCCTATGGCTTTGGGTCAGAACCAGAGAAAAGTCAGTGTAAGAGAAAATGGAAATACAATAGTGAAAACACTTCAGCTTTGGGGTCAGAAAACTTGGGTCTGAGTCTAGGCTCTATCACTTAATGGCTGACTGACATTTGGAAATGTGCTGTATGTTACCAAGCCCAGATTCTTTATCTGCAAAATAGGGATACATATATCTATTTTTTACTGAGGATAAAATGAGAGAATGTATACAAATATGCTCTAAAAACAATGAAGAATTGCACACATTACCTATTATTAAGAAACTAAACAGTACATGGGAACTAAATCTGTATGTAACCCTGTTTTCAATAGACCTGAATTAATTTACAAAAACAGAACCAAACAAGAAGCAGATAGCGAGTTTACATTTATAAAAGAAAATCAGAAAGATACTCACATTCTGCCAAACTTCCCATAAACGGTACCCCTATTCCGTCTTTGGAGTAACTGAGGAATTGAAGAGGAAAGTATTAGTGTAAATTACAAATGCAAAAAAAAGTGTTCATAATCAAAGCAAGCATAATTTTGGTGGACTAATTAGGATTAATTAGATGTAATGATGAACACAGTTTTAGCGGTTTTGAGTTACCTGGAGAAATGAATGTAATTAGCTAAAGCTGAACCAGCTTGTAACAGCAATGCAGTTGTCAGAACCTTTAAAATCATGTGCATGGGTCCTCCTTTCTTAATAGCCTGCCACAATGACTGAGCATAAATGCAAGCAATCACAAAGTACACTAGGACTAGGAGGAAAAAGAACTCATGTAACCCTGTGAAGAGAAGAAAGGGAGTTTGCTTCAGTAAAACAAAGCCAGTTATAGTGTTGGGTTGCTTTCAAATCTTCCTGTCAATATAATCCTAGAACTTGTTTTTCAATTGGAGACACAGTATTTACTTTCATAAGAGGGAAAAAAAAGGGAAATTGGTAAAACTTAAACAATTTTCTACTTTGGGACAAAATTTTAAACTATAAGAAGGCAGTTTAAACCAAACGAATTAAAGTCAATCTGTAAGAAAGCATAGTGGTCGGGGAAGCCCAAAGACTCACTATAAAATCACAGTTTTATTTGAAAACAGTAAATGAAAACGATGATTTTAGTATTCAGTTAGATATACTCTTTACCCTCAAAGTGAATTTCTTTTGTAAGAAGTTTAGGAACAGATTTATTCAGTCAATAATAAATATACCTTGACAATGCTTCTCCAAGTGTACTCTCTGGCCCACTGGCATCACTAGAGAACTTGCTATAAATGCAAATTCTTAGGCCCCACTCAGTTTCCGATCTATCAAATCAGAAACTCCGTGAGTGCAGCCCAGCAGGCTGTGTTTTAGTAAGTCCTAGGGGTGATTCTGATATAGTTAACATGTGGGAACACAGCTCTGGAATGTCCCATTACCTTGAATTTCCATTGGAATAAAGCTTCAAAATACCTGTCATGTCCCGAGCCCCCATCTGAGGTAAACTTTCTGAAGCTCTTGCTATTTAATAAAAAGGAAATCTATGCTATGGAGTCCACTCCAGAGTCTACTGAAACTATAACATCTAACCAAATGGCTACCAATCCAAGTGGCCAACAACATAAGTTTGTTACTCAAAGATAAGTTAGACTCATCATATTCTCTCTTGGAATTCAAACTACAAAACATGGAAAGGAAGTAGGCCATAGAAATTGAATTTAAAAGGTGTTAATGTTCGAATAGGCCAGAGGAGTCAAACTAAGCCATGAGAAAATCAAAGTTCTGAGTAAGCAAAGGCAGCTGGTTGGCAGAGAACAAAGTAAGAATGGGCAGATTTCATATTAAAGATGGTGCCAGTTATTATAGCAGCTCTACTAGTAGCTTTTCAATACAGTCTTCATGTAACCTCATGATGAACTCCACTTTTACTCCATTAAATCGGAATCTTCTGAGTCTTCATTTTCTAGAAATGTCAGAAAGTGTTTATAATAAAGCAGCAGGGTCGCTTTGAGTTTAATGGCTTATATTTACTTGGTTATATCTCAAGATAGTCCCTAAGGCTTTTATGTTCTATCTAACACTGGAGTGCCATGACTGTGGTATAAATAAAGCTGCCTCCGTTGAGTCTGTGAATGAACAGTGTAAACTGCAATCACTTCCACTCCAGTTGAACACTGAACCTGCTCCAGTTTCCCACCTGGGTAAACTCCAGTTAACAGTCAGAGAAGGGAATATTTCTATTATGTGGAAAATAATTCTGGAGAAGCAATCCAGAGACACAAATCATAGGAAAAACAGTCAATAAATAGTTCAATCATGTTTTTGACATGCTTAGGAGGAAAAAAAAAGTAGCAAAAAGTATTTCAGCCACTGGGTGTCTCTCCTGCTCTACGATTATAAATGTTGATAGCTCACTTTTCTAGTGCAGGTGAAAAAGCACGTTTAGACTTTAGGAAGGGAAGATCAAATAATGGAAGGAGCATATTTTCTTTTTAAACTCCTTACATACAAAAGTATTTCAGCTTTAGAAATAATGGCATAATAATCCTGGGTTTATTATAGTACTGGAACAAGACAGAAAATATTAACAACTGTGGGTCAGTAAAATTCTTTGTTTTGAATCTTAGTTGTTATCTTTCCTTCTTAGTATTAAGGAATTAAACATGGCATTCTATTTAAAGTATTATTTATTTATAATACTTTATAGAATATCCATTACAGGATAAAGTGTCAGACTTCATTACATTATAAATCCACCATGAAAAGAAAATCCTCAGACTATTTACTGAGGAATCAGAATAATGTAGGAGGAAGCAACTTTTGAAAACAAGACATATATTACCGGCAAAAAAAAAAAATGTTTTAGGATTATTCAAGGTTAAATGTATCTTCCAAAGAAAGCTAACATTATAACCAATAAAAAATTATTTCATTGAAGTAATATATTAAATGAACTGAACTAAGACATTTGTCCCACACTTTGTTCACTGAATTTTAGATAAATGATTTTTACCTTGAACATAACTTTAAAGATAAAATGCTGGTTCTGCACTCAGTGTTCTTTTAAATAAATCATCTCTAAAAGTCTCCCTGTTTTTTCTCTTCAACTACCAATTTTACATTTGTTCTGCCATCAGTATTCACAAGAAAACAATCTGTGTTTGTTCACTTGGAAATTAAAATCTAATTTTAAAATACGTGGAAACTAAGTATTAAATTTTACCTAAAACATAATATATAAAGAAGAAAAATACTCTTAATGAGCACGCAACAGGTGGTGAACACTTATGCTATAAGGAAATGTGCAGATTTTAAGGCAAGCTTAAAGGAAGAAGCATTGGCAAAATTAAGCAGAAAGAAAACTTAGAGGACAAACTCCATAAATTCAGCCCCAGCAAAATGGTGGGAGATGGGAGAGGAGAAGAGGGTAAGGGGAAAGAGTCTTTGGTCACGGGGCAGCACCTGGACCAGACATTCCTGCCTATCCATGATCCTTGTCTCAGAGCCCCAATGATTTCCCACCCTCACGTGTGTCAACATATATCCTGCTTAGTCCAAATTAATCAGAAATTCTAATTCCCTTGCCAGTGAAGAGGTAAACCTAGCTCTTTTGACAGATTTCTTTCATCTGTCATATCTTCTTTCTTTCATCTTAATTTATATTTCTCTTATGATACTGTGTAGCAAAGGCATGTGACCCAGATCTGGCAAATGAAATGAGATAGGGAGCTTTTAGGAACGAGTCCCTTCCTCTTAAGAAGAGATACTGAATTCTGACATTATTGAGAGGTGATGTCCAGAACTGCTGCAGCTATAACTTTGAACTTGAAGGATAAAGCTGATAGTCAGAGGATAGCAGGGTAGGGAAATTCTAAATAAACCACCTTGGGGAAGCCTGGAAACTTCTTGTTGTATGAGATAATTCATTTCATCATTGTCTATACCACTTGCATTAGGGTTTTCTGTTATTTTAAGCCAAAAACATTCCAACATGTTATGAGGGCTAAATGGAAGATCCAACCCATATCTTTTGGGACAGAGAGGAAAAAAGGGACAAAAGAATTAACTTATCTGCCGGAATCTTAAAAACAGTGAGACGGCAAATGTGGCAGAGCCTGTAATATTATTCCAGTGAATACCGGTCTAGATGTCTTTACATAATAATGCTCTCAGGACTCTTGGTACTTCTTTTGGTCTCTAACAAGAGCACAAATATAGTTAACAAGGCTTCTAATCCTTTTAAGAAGCAGTTTTATTTTATTGCCCCATAAAGCATTATATTCCTATTTAGTATTTTGTCAAATGGCCTCAACTTGCTTTAGTTTGTTTTTTTAATCTAGACCAACTCTGTAAAATAGAGGACTAACTAAAGTCTGGTAGATATAAAATACATAAGTGGTTTGAAAGAAAACAAATTATAAAATTTAACCAGAATAACATGCAACATTAATTGCGGCTATTTGCAGCAGGTTATTCTAATGCAAACCTCTCAGATACATGGTAACCGTCAAGTCTCAGTAAAAAGCATAGCAAATCAATTTTCCCTATTTGGAGCAGAAAATTAGACAAACTAGCAGAAGTTTCTAAAATAAACTAATTGAAGATTATTCCCTGGAAACAAATTCCATACCTGAGGCCACAGAATAGGAAGAATCCCTCTTAAGGTTCTATTTTAAAACGAACACATTACCAAAACAATGTAGAATACGGACTTTTAGACCAGTGGTTCCACACATTAGCATCAACTTCAGAGCTTTGATTAGCTACCAATGCCTGGCTTCCACTCCAAACCAAATCTGAGTCTCTGGGTGTGAACACCTGGCTTTTTTTAAAACCTCTCCACACGCATACGTAATCATGGGTTGAGAGCCACTGATTTATATTTCAGTGTAGAATTACAAAGGTGTTTGGGTATTTTAATCAATGAAATGATGTGATCTTTAGGAATTAAGGCAGCCACATAACAATGCTTGATACTTTGGGGTACTTCTGGTACTTTTTAATAATTTAATCCCCACAGATTAGCCTTGCACAGAATCTCATGCTTAATGAAACTACATAAAATTAACATGATGTTTTGCCCCTTGTTTAAATATTGTCAGTGATATGACCAATGTGATGTTCCCCATTTTTGTATAAAAAAGACAGCTTTTAGACAGAAGAGTAAGCATCAAATCAAAATCAGTCACAAAATCTGGAAAAGGTAGGTCACAAGGAGTCAGGACTAAAAACCGAATCAGAATGGTTACCACGAATCCTAAAGAGAAGCTAGCCACAACGCAGGATGTTGAGGAAAACACTAGAAGATATGGGCAAGGTTTAAGACAAGGCAGGGTATGACTGGCACTCAGTGGCCCAAGTAATGCACAGGGCACAAATGCGATCATTTATGGCCTGGGGTCAAAGTTCACATGCCAAACAGGGGATGAGGAAGGAGACAGGAATGGGAGACTGGGTAAGGAGGCAAGAAAAAGCTGATCATGATCCAGAAGAGTCTTATGGAGCCACACAATAAAGCAACCTCTTGAGCCAAAGGACTGTGGCCTGGCAGGCAGGAGGGAAAAGGGCTAGTAGGTCTGGACTCCACTAGAGGTAGCAGAGTTTGCAGCAGAGCTGCAAAGCAGCAGAGCATTACCTCCTGGTGAGCCCTGACTAGTCCTAAAAATAAGTGTTATATGAAATAATGAGGTCTTACGGTTAAAAAGGACCTTAAAAGGAATTTAGTACAACCATAAATCCAGTGCTGTCAGTAGACCTGGGTTCCATCAATTTCTTTTCAAAATACAGCAAAATATCAACATCTTTTATAAAGATTAAGGAAATGGCAGGACTAAATTAACTTCCAACAATGATCTTCACTGGCCCAAGGTATCATTAGTGAAATTTAACTAATTTACATTCATCTGCATTGAAAAACAACTTGAATAGCTTATACTATGTCATTTCCTTCACAGAAAGAACTTTTAAAATTACTACTTTACAAATATTTAGTATCCCATTCTGTCACTATGTATAGTTTTTCAAACCAAAGGATATGAAAAAAAGTTCATCCCTTAATACATTGTTATTTGTGACCTACTGTCTATAACACATTCTCCTTGAGTTACTTTTCTAGCTGTGACAAGTTTAAACTTTGAACTAAACAATGGGTTCAGTCTAATGTGGCCTCACTCCTGCCTCACCTCCACCTACCCCTCTTCATGGCCAATGAAATGTAATGGAATTGAATTTTTCTCTAAGTAGATTGGCTTTTTCAAATGGGCAATGAATTCATGAAGAGGTAAACCCTTAACCCTTTTCTTTGACAGATGGCCCGCAAATCCTTACTCTGACATGTTAATTTACAAATCTATTATATTTTATAGAATGTTTATCATGATCATAAGAAGTCATTCATTTCTGTTGGGGTTAGGAATCTCACTTCAGTAGGGTAGAACATAGTCTCCTAAAATTTTGATGGAATATTTTATGGGAGTAAATCTGATTCCAGAAAGCATTATAGACTCTGATTATTCCTAAATGGTTGTTCAGCATCAATGAAGGCAATCCCTAAATCTATTCAAACAATCTAATGAAGAGTCAGCCACACAAAGGAGTTCAGTTTCTAATCCCACTTAATTGTTCAGTTATCAATTTATATTGCTCAATGTATTACCACTTTTGTTTATAAAAATAATGCTAAATTATCATAAAAACAACAAAAAATTTAGAATGTATAGAAGAAATTAAAATCCACACAACTCTACCACCCAGAATATGGAAACAACCTGTTTTATTTTTTGCACTTCTGTTTTTCATTCTCTACATTTTTTAATACACTTGAAATCATGCAATATAAAATGTAGTGTTCTGCTTATTTTTGTTTTTTTAACTTTTAACAGCTATCAAAATGCTATAAGAAGATTCACTTAACTATTTTCCTACCTTTGGACACATAGGTTTTTAATTTTTAATATTCTAAGAGTACATGAAGATTTTTGAGCATAAATCTTTTCCTGTATTTAAAATATATTTAAATAGATACTCTTACCAGATTCTCCAGCACCAAAATGATTAAATGGATTCCCTTCAGCATCTGGGTTTAGTAATACCATTTCAAATGGGATATCTTCTGCCTGAGATTTCTCCTTGTCATCTCTGCATGTATACTTGTCTGCGTAAAACACATGCCACGTTTGTGGAGAAGGGATCTGGGACACTGTCAGATTATGTTCAGTCTGGTTCATGGCCACTTTAAAGAGAAACAAATAGTACCTTTCATAGAAAAACTCTCAAATGTGTTCATTGTTTTAGTCATATAATCGATTTCAGGTTATAACACCCTTTTGCTTAATTTTTACTGCCTCAGAAATCCAAGCCCTGGTGTAGTACTGGAATAAGGGTTATAAATTGTAAAATAGATAGAAATGATGCATTTTAACCAAAGAAATTACTATAAAAGTACTACTATGAAACACCGCAAATGAGTAGAATAGTTTCACTAACACTTTGAATTTTACACTTTGAATTTTAATTTTAAATATTTTCAAAGTTTCCAAGTGCATTAATGACATTCAAAAAAAATTACTGTGGTGAAATATACACAATGCTAATATACACAAATTTATCGTTTTAACCATTTTTAAGTGTACAGTCTACCGTATTAAGCACATTCACAATGTAACAATCACAGCAACATTTTTGAAAATTATTTGAGTTAAATTTAAAATGTAGCATTCAACTGAAAACATCATCATATCTAAAAACTATGGCTGACAAATACTTTCAAAAGATTTTCCAAAATCTTTTTCTGACTGGTTATTCTTAAAAAAGGTACTAAAAGCAGAAAAATAGAAATTACAGGAATATATAAGTTACTATACTAGATCAGGTCCATAGAAGGTAGTATGATATAGTATGTGGGGTAGTGGGGGAGACTCGCGAATGTTGGTATCACACAGATCTGTGTCTGAATCCTGGCTTCAACACTTATCTGCTATGTGACTTGGGCAAGTTATATAACCAATGACTCTCACTTTCTTTATCAGTAAATGAAGATACTGCCTACAGCAAAGAGTTGATGCAAGGACTAAGTTATCTGAGTCACCTAGGATGGTATGTGTCATAGAGTAGAAGCTAAATAAATGTTAATTCTCCTTTTCTTTTCTTTAAAACAAGGTGGTTATAATAATGAGTGGTTCTCAACCCAGGGTAATCTGTTCCCCTCCAGGGCATTTGAAAATGTGTGGGGGCAGTTTTGTTGTCACAATAGCTGTTTAGATACTTGGAAGGGGGCTGTGCTAAATCTCATGCAATACCAGATAAAGTCACACAACAAGGAACTGTTCCTCCTAAAATGCCAATAAACACCTCCTCTTGAGAAACACAAAATGATGTCTAAGATCCCTTCCAGATCTAAAAGTATGATCCTGGCCTACGAGGCACTGACTAATGCTATCATGAAGCTGTAGGAGAGAAGTGTCTCAAATTCCAGGTATAATGAAAAGACCAATAGAGTTAGAAGAGCAAGTCTTGTTCTCGGGACTCAGAAAATAAATTACAACCTCTCTAAATCTGTTTCTTCAATAGCAAAATAGAGATATCTGCCCCGTCTAGCTTAGAGTTCTTGTGAGGAGCCAATGAGACAGTACGTGAAAATCCTAAAATATCCTATACAAAGTATTTTTAAAATATAAGATTATGATGGGCTCAATTCCCAACTCTAGATTCCCCCCCAATATGGCAATATTTAAGGATAAATTAGTCTTCATCTTTTTCTTAACTGTAGAAAAAAATTATAATAAATAAAAGACATTTCTTGAGGTAACTGAGAATTTGTGTATGGAATAGATTTTAGAGGACATTATGAAATTATTCATTTTCTTAGGTGTAATTATGATATTGTAGTTATGCAGATGAATGTCTTTACTCTTAGAAGATGTATGCTTAAGTATGGAGGGGTGAACTGTTCAAGACATCTGCTTATTTTCATATGGTTCAATTAAAAACAAAATTCATCCACATACAAACAAAAAGCAAATGTAAGAAAATATTAACAATTATTGAATCTAAACAGAGGATATACAGATGCTAGTTGGACTATACTTTCAACCTTTTTGTATGTTTGAAAATTTTCCTAATAGAAAGTTGGGAAAATGTTATTTACAGGTTGTCTTTATAAATAAGATACAGATGTATCTACTCAGGATTCAAATTTTGAGAAGTTGGACTGCTCAACTGGGAATTTCACTCAGTAGTAGTTAAATTGAACAAGAGGATTCGGTTAACAATACCACAGCATTGCTTTTTTGGCTATTGTAAATTAGCTGACAGTTATACTAATTTTTTACTGTAAAGTTTCTGGAAAAATGTAGCAAAGACTCTAGTTTTTGTTAGATATTTGAAGATCATTAATAAGAATTTAACATATGATCAATAAATAGTTCAGAAATAAGGCTGTTTAAATATGCAGCTTTCAATTACATAATCTGGACCTCATTATGTAAAGGCTCTGCTGTGTTGCCATTTTACCACTTGCAATGTTTCTCTTAGATAAAACAATATAAAAATTAACCATTATATTTTCACCAATACACTTTTGATGTTTCATTTTAAATTATGTGGATTTACAGCAAACAGAGAGAAAAGTATGCTTCATAAAATGATATCGGCCTTTAGTTTTTGTCTTGCTGTCTTTTTCAGCAAGCCTGGAAAGCAAGCCTCTTGACAAAACTGCGTGTTCATTGTTTTTGAGACAAAAGACTACAGCACAGCATGCACATTCTATACTGGTGTAATTAGTACCTCAAATATCAACAAAACTTGAATTGCAGAGAATGGTGTTGAATAGCTAATTGCCCAATCATATTATAAAAGGAAATGATGTTAACCAAAACACACAATAATAAAATACTAACACCTTTAAACAATTTATAAAATATACCAAATATACAAAAGGAATTATATGCATAAGATGTAAAAAGACAATTCTGAAATGTTTTATATCCAATGTTATGTTTAGCTCCTGTAATGTGATAGCAAATTACTCTGAATCTCCCTGTTAAATTTTTTTAGATAGAAACATAAACTCATCATTTTCAGTGCTTTTAAATGTCTTGTTTGCTTGCTTTAAAAACCTACAAAGTAGTTTTTAGTATTTTTTTTAAATATGTCTTATGATATTAGAGAACAAAGGAAGAGTGAAAAATCACTTCTCAAACATTAATTTGGGAAAGTCAACATTTGACACCACGAGATTTTTCAAATCTGCTAGTCTTTTCATAGTGCATAGTAGCAGTGGGGTTTTACATAGAAGCTGGGAAAAGTTAATGAGTTCATTACCAAATAGGAGAAACACTGTTCATCCTTAAAAGTCTCATTAATAGCCAGGAAATGTACTTCCTACAAGGAATTATTTTTAAATAAGTGGTACTATTATACTGTCATGAATTTTAGGACATGCTTTTTGTTTCAATGCACTTAAACTCCTGAATAACAACATACTATAAAAATGACAACTAATATATAAAAGTTAAAGATAAATTTTCTTAAGATTTGGATTTTGTTATTGGGAAAAAAATTGGTGAAATATATAGAAAATACATAGAAATCACTACTTTATTTATTTCAGGTCTCAAAATCTAATAAAACAAGCTTCATTCCTCTAAAATTCCTGTTCCCTGATATCTTCCATTTCATAATTTCAAAGGATATCCCTGCACTAGATAGACTACAGAAGATGAAGGGAAAACAGAAAAACAACAACAGCAAGAGTTTTCATTAAGTTATAGTCCTATATATAAGTAAGTCCATCCTAAAGAGTTATAATTAGAATCACAGCATTTTAGGATTGCCAGGAACTTTAGAGAAACCTAGTCCAACTTTCCCGTACAGGTAAGTAAAGTGAGGCTCAAAAATAACAAGATCTTGTTACAAATAGCAGTGACTCTGCTTTGTGGCCTTCCCATTGCACTATACTGTATAGAAGTTCTCCCAATGTACAGAAGTTCTGGGAATGCAAGAATACAACTGACACAAAAATGATGTTTTCACAAGTGTATACAGTATATGATATAATATCGACCATGTGAAACAAGAAAACAAACTGATATTCTTATAGCTCAAAGCTTTAAACTGACTGATAACTTTTCACTGGAGACAGAAAAAGTCTTCAAGGTGCCAAACACAAAAAGCAAACAACCTACCAACCAAAAGCCCTCAAGCACTAAGCTCTATGACTATTCATTCTACAGATACTTAGTAAATACTTAACTAAGTACTAGAGTATAATAAATTCTCATTCTCATAGTACCATGTAATTAGCACTCAACAATTGCAATTTCACATATATTCACTTTGATCTGATTCATTTCTGTCATCCCTACTTGCTTTAAGGACTGACAGAGTGCCAGCATTTTGTCACTGATACATCATCAGTGCCTCGCATAGTACATGAAACAAGGGAAGTGCTCAGGGAATGAATGAGTGAATGAACAGACCAGAGCCCTACTGTTCTCACTGATAGATTTTACAACAAATAAATAAAATGTAAAGTGGTAACTACGATAAGTGCTATGCAGGAATGCAAGAGGCTATAAAAACTAAGGTGTTAAATTAGTGGAGGGAGGAGCCAAAAAGGGGAAGCCAAAGAGGAAAAGCCTGTGCCAAGGCCCTGAGTAGCACTGAAAAGAAATTTAGCACTACAGATAAAATGATGGGGAGGGAGACTGCTGTGAGATGAAGCTGGAGGACAAGCAGCAGCCAGTCCATGACGGCTTTGCTGATCAGGTTAAGGAGGCCTAAGAGAGCAATGCGCACCATCCAAGGGATGGGCACACTTGAAACTCGGACTTGGCGGGGAGTGGGGAGGCAAGGGCAACATACATAACCTAAACATCTGCACCCCCATAATATGCTGAAATAAAAAATAAAAAATAAAAAAATAAAAAAAAAAAAAGGAGGCCTGTGTTTGTCCTAAGAGCAGTGGGAAATCACTCAAGTATTTTAAGGATATGGTGAGGAAGTGAATGTAACAGGACCAAATCTGCTGTTTATTTGAAAGATCTGGTTACAGAAGTGGGACCAGAATGGCTGGCTGTAGAGTGGCCAGGTAGGAGACTACTGAAATAGCAGTCAAGAGATTAAGGCAGCTTGGAATAACATGGTGGCAGTAGAAAGGAAGAAAAGTAGATGAATTCAAGAGATATTTAGAAGTAAAATCCCAAGACTAACTAACAGATTGGAAAGGGATTAGAAAGGTTAAAGAGGAGAGTGTTGGAAGACTCCTTGGTTTCTTGCTTGTTTACTGGATGGATGGTGGTGCTAGTTCGTGAAACATGAAACACTGGAAAAGGACCAGGCTTGCTTGGATGGAGAAGACAGTGAGTTCGGTTTCAACATTATAAGAACTGGGAACTGAAGGATGTGAGTTTTTATGTAAGTATGTGTGTAACACTTAGATAAGCAAATTGGTACAGAAAGGACAAGATAACTAATAATGAGCATTTGCACAAATTTCCCAGATAAGTTCTGAAATTCAGGGTTGAAGTAAATAACTTTATGTAACTGTCTCTTTGACATCTGAATCCAGTCATTCAGAACCTCTTCAGCATACTGTCAATGTCCTCTCACATATATGGATAAAAGATCTCCACAATGAGTAGCAAGGATTAGGCACCACTACTTTTACCTCTGTTCTGGCTAGCTGCCTTATGAGGGAAGCAGGCAGCTGCTAAGATCAAGACTGGATGTTTAGAAATGGGAGTTTTTTACCAGACGAGGCTAAAAGAAGAGCCTACCATGTTCTATGTATGGATGAGTCTCTGAATAATAAGGGAAAAAAGGGAAGAGGGATAATTCCTATTTTTTTCTCATGGATGCTTCAAATTCCTAAAGTCTCCTACAACCAATTAATTTCCAAGGGATAAAATGGGTAGAATGGCACATGTTCTTCACTGCTATATTACAAAAGATTTGCGCTTACTCTGGATGGCCAACACCCTAATGCATGGGGATAATGTTGATGAGAATGAATGAGATGATGGATTTAAGCCACCAGACTAGGATAAAAAAAGTAGAGACTCTCTAGAGGTGAACCCGGAGGTTTACAAATGACGTGGCACTGGTACATCCCAAAGTGACATATTTTGTCACGTGACTAAGTTTCATGTTCCAACGACATACTGTAAAACAGCTTCACTTTGAGCTAAATTATACAATTAACTGAGATAATACATTTTAGTGATTAGCTCAGTATTGGCAGATAACAAGCATTCAACCCATGTTATCATTCACTCCATGCCCACTAGGTTAAAACATATCCAAATGTTGGCATGGATTATACAAACTGTAAAGAGTCTGAATGGGCTAGGCATGGTGGCTCATACCTGTAATCCTAGCACTCTGGGAGGCCAAGGTGGGAGAATCGCTTGAGGTCAGGAGTTCGCGACCTGCTTGACCTGCCTAAGCAAAAGCGAGATTCCCGTCTCTACTTAAAAAAAAAAAAAGAGTCTGAATGAAGGAAAGGACTCCTTTATAAATTATCTGGATATTCTGCCAAAAATGTGAATGATAAAGGGGTCAAAAGGCATTTTATCTTTTAAACAAGGAAATAGTTTCCTTAAAATTCAGCTTAAAATGTACTAGACAAAGTGTCATTACAATGTGATGTATGCTGCCTTGAAAGGTCTTGGTATGTATATACTATACATTACCTCAACAATAAGGAGGAAAAAAACCACATCTAATGATCAGAGAAAAAAGGATATACTCACTTGTCAACTGAGCTTTGGATAATTTTTCACTACAGCTATAAGCTTGACTGCTCTCTTGCAGTTTTAGCCATTCCTGGGCTTGGAATAGGTAGAGTTTAGCTTCTTTTCCAACAGCTGCTGCTATGTTGTTGATTCTGACACACAGAAGAGCATGGTCACCTTGACAGTAAAACACAAATTATCAACTAGTTTGGTCTTGTATGAAACTGAGGTGATAGTACAATTCAACACCTATACATATCAAAATGGAAATTTAAAAAGCACAATTTTTCTTAAATCTCACTTAACTAGGTAAGTCACATAAGAATAAACATAACATTCAGATGCAAGTTGAAGAGATTATTCAAATTAACATGTGGTGTTTCCTTATAATTCAGATGATAACTGATAACATTTCACTGAATAAATAGAATCTAAGTTATTTTGGACATTCACTATAATAAAACTGTCTCATTTTACAACCACTCCATGTCTTTTATAATTGTTCATAATCTACAGAAATTTCCTGCCAAAGTTTGTTTTGTTTTTTAATATAACATAGCTGTTAATATTAAATTATACTTTTGATATAAAAAATAAGCATAGCAATAGCAAGAAAGTTTAAATAAATGTGTTCTGGTGTAGACATTTTACACCTGAAAATTTGACATCTGTGACTTTTACAAAAGAACTTTCAGAACAAATTATGTTGTAAGATTCATATAGAACAAGCCTGGCTACACACACCAACTGCATTTAAGGCCCAGAAGAGAAATGGCAAAGCAGCTGCCTCCAGGGAAAGGGATTCTGAGTGGGGAGAGGTGAAGCAGGAGACTGTTTTTCATTTCTCATTTTAAGATCTTCTATTCTCCTGGATTTTGTTTTTTACTTTATTACTATAATTTTCACTTTGCTTAAACATTTCAAATAAATTTAAAGGTATAACACACATCAAAGAATGTCTAGGTTTCTTACATAAATTGATGATATTATAAATTATCAAGTCTTAAGGGTGACTCTAAAACCTTATTAATCCCTTAAATTGCATTCTGAGCTAGGGGTCATTATTTCAGTGTAGTTTTGGTATTATTACTTTACAGAAGTGGAATTCACTAAAAATTGATAAGTAAGTATATATGTAAACACATGTATGTAGGAGTATGTGTGTGTGGGTGTTTATATATACGTCACAGAAAGAGAGAAAATGAATATACTTAAAGCACCCTATCCCCAATTTGTCTTGAGAAATCTGGCCTTAGTAGATGTTTCTCCTCGATGTTTACCAGGTAATCATGAACTATCAGAGTTGTCTAAGTCTCCTTGCTGGTCATGAGTATATAACAGCTTCCACACATCCCAGATCTTCCAGCACTGTCCAGATTATGCCATTTACTGTAGTGACATTACTATCATTGTCTATACTCAAAGTATGGTTATAGGCAATTAAGAAACTGAAAATTTGACCAAAAAATAATAATAAAAGTGTTTCTTCTTCATTCACACAAGGGATGTTCCACATTAGATTTTGAAAAACTGGGTTATACTCTTTTCTCAGCTATCTTAAAAACTTCAGATTAAAAAAAAAAAAATCAGGTTCCCCTTCCTTTATACTATCAATTCTGTAATTTCCCAAAACTTTAAACTCCTTTTCCATCCCCAAATAGCTTCTAGTTTATATCATCTTCTCTTAAGAATCCTTTCTAGGCCAATATTCTGTTCTTCACAGTCACATCTTCCAATACTAAAGACTGCATAAAGCAAAGATCCTAAACCCATCAAGGCAAATCATTATTGGAAATCTAGCACTAATCAAATAAAGAGTACCAAGAGGATGCACCAAGAAAAACATTTAAATTTTGACAGTATAAATAAATGAGACCAAATTAGAATAGACTGCAAATTCACTTAAGAAATAATTATTGATTTTTGAGGAAGAACAAAAGGAAGACCAAATGTAGCTCTGCTTTCAGAAGCTTCCAGGTCGCTACTTGCATGCATTTCCATCAACTTCATTCTAGGCCTCATGGTCTAGTAAAGTACTGTACTAGTGGCCAAGTAACCGAATTGTCAGTAATGACAACTATATTATCGGGTGTTTTACTTGGTTTCCAAAACCCCTCTGCTACAAGTACGTTTTTATCAAATTGATCTTAAAAACAAAAAGAAACAGGAAATCTAAGTTCCTGAGCTTAAATTCACACGAAACTACAGTACCTCGGTGTACGTAATCTGGCCGAGACAGAAGGGAGCAAACGAGCTTTGGGGGAAGGATCTTGAAAGATGCAGCAGACCAGTTATTTGTATATTTGCATGGAGAGGGTGGGGGCTGTGGAAATGGGCTTTCAGGCGCAGAATACAATCACTAATCGCGAGAGGCTGCTGCCAAGGGTCTGGGAAGCAGCAACAGTGAGGTGGCAATAAACGCACCCCACGATTCCGGGCAGACGCTGGGGGGAGAAGGCTGCGGCAACGCTGAAAGTCCCAGTGAGGCCGGTGAAGTCGCTGACCTTGCCCAACGTGGCGGGGCGGGGCCGGGCGCCGCCGGCTCCAGGCCTTCCCTGGGAGGCGGGGAGGAGCGGCCCGGGGCCGGCCGGCAGGATGGGCCCGCGCGCCTCCATCCCTCTCCCCGCCCCCAGACCTACCGTGGAACTCGAAGTGGCCGATGCTCTGGCCCTGAGAGTCTCGGGCCGCGGCGCTGCTGAAGCTGCCCCTCAGGGTCTTAGCCTGGCCGCCCTGCGGCCACCAGCAGCACGTGAGGGCCACCGCTAGGAGCCGCAGCCCCCCCATCGCCGCCTCACCCTCCGGGCGGACACCCGGGTTCCTATCTGCCTGCACTGCCGGCCCCACGTCGGCAGCTGGGGGGCGGGGTCGGCACAGCGGACCCACCTCTAGGAGACTGAAAACCAATCAAGCGGGCTCCTCCGCCACGAGCCAAGGATATTCACCAATGAGAAGCCGAAGTGGGCGGGACGGTAGATCAGAGCGCCCCATCATTCCCCTGTCTTTCGGCTAGTTCCCGCCCTTTTTTATTCTTTTAATGAGGAATCAGGGGGATGTTGCTTCAGTTTACGGAAAAATTATCGCGCTCCTTGTCTCTGCGCGTCATGCCACTACGCATGCGCGGACACGCAGGCACTGGTCCGTGGGGCCTTTGAGAGACTCTGGGTTCGTTAAAAACTAAGAAACATACGATGGGACCATTTCTGGTTAAGAGAGGAAAACTCCCTCAAAGCCAAGAACCATGGGCTTACTCAGTTTTTCTAACTCAGTGCTTGTATAACCTACCGGACATGCCCACTTTAATGTCTCAAAGTCCTTTAACTCTGCATGTCGAAAGTTTAACCCATGACTTCTCTTGGCACCTCCAACCGATTTTTCCCTCCTAGGTTCCCTGTCTTCTTGAATTATACCACCCAATAGGCCAGACAGCTGGGCATTCTCGGGATCTCTCTTCCCGACGTCCTCACAGTCAATCGATTCAATGATTCAATTACAAATGTGGGTTGGCCTCTCTTCTGGTGCTGTGGGGAAGCCGCAGGCACAATCCCATGCAAGCCATCATTTTCTTGGCCCAGGGCAAGACCTGCCTCCAGTCCTAATTCTAATTGGCCACAGTCCATCTCTACCCTAGAGCCACAGAAAGCTTTAGGACAAGCAATTTGACTACATCACTTTCCTTCGAAGGCTCTGGAAGGCTTTTAGCACACAACCCAAACTCTGTAGAATAAGGCTCTCAAGTCTCTCACATTTCCATTCCTTAACTTCTTATTTCCATCCTTACCACTGTCAGCTGGCTGAACACTCCGAGTTCTCACCTCTAGGCCTGTATGCTGGCAGTTCACTCTGGCTGGAATACTGCTTATTCTACCCTCAACCTCCACCTCACTTTCCTTTTCTTCTTTTGCTCCTCTTTCCCAAGGCCTTTTAAGAAGGCATCCTCAACCCCCCTCCCCCCCAGTGTGTATTAGATGCCCCGGGAACAGGAAACCCTTACTTCCCTACCAGGGCAATTAGCCCACTGTATCATAAATGTCTATTGCTTTATCTGAATCCCCTACAGCTGGTCAGAGACTATACCTGTCTTGATGAAAGTGGGAGCTCAAAATTATTTCATGAATAAATGTATATAAATTATTTTCATTCAACAACACGCTTTTATAACATATAAGCAAGTTTTCACGACAGACCTCACCATTTAGAAAAAAAAATCTTGGGAACACCTATCACATACCCAGCATTTTCAGTGTCTCTGGCTGACCTGGAATACATTGGAGGTATTAATATTTAGGGATTTATTAAAAATTGCACTTTTTTATATTATAAACGTAATCCACGTGACTCAGAAAAAAATTCAGTCAAAAGCGTACAAAGGCCAGGCGTGGTGGCTCACACCTGTAATCCCAGCACTTCAGGAGGCCTGCACTCAAGCCCAGGCAACAGAGTAAGACACTGTCTCAAAAAAAAAAAAAAAAGAAAGAAAGAAAAAATGTGTGAAGTAAAAATTAATGTCCCCATTACCTCCTTTCCCTGCCATATTTGATACCCAGAGGTAATCCCTGTTAATAGTTTAGGGTGGATCCTCTCAGACAAGCCTTTACAAATATATGTGGTATTTGTAAACCAAGGACAGGAATAAAATTGGTCCTGAGGAAAAACCACAACACAGGCCTCGAATGCTGTTAGGTCTCTCCTTCTATCTCTCATCTTCTCTTTTTGATCAACTTTGTTTTCTCTCATTGAAGGTAGGCTTTTTGGCTCTTCAGTTCATTTGCAAGAACATGGCCACCACCAAGTCCCAACTTTGTAGGGGCTCAGTTCAAAAAGAGCAACCAGACTATACTAAAACCTTTAGTCCACTTCTAAATCCCAAGAAGAGGCTTCAATGGGCCTAGGATGAGTCAGATTCCATCCTGTGGCCTGCCTGGGGTGGGTCAACTTGGGGATATCATAAAGGATGGGGCAGTCTGGTCAGAAAAAACCATAAGCATCAACTACAAGATACAGTATTTTGGTCCTTATTCCATGCTGGTACATTCTTTTTAAAAGCTGTATAACACTCCATTGCATTTAAAAAGTGAGACTGTATTATACACATTTAGATCGTGTCTAGTTTGATCATTATAAGCAATATACCAATGAACAATTATCTATATTATACATCATGAAATTTGGGGGTCATAGAGTATGCACATTTGAAATTTTCATATATATCACTTTGCCCTTTAAAAAGATTGTAACATGACACCTCCACATACATACCTGTACTGGGCATTTCCATTCTTTTTAACCTTTGCCAAAACATTATGTGAAAAAAGAAAGATATTTAGTCATCTATTTGACAAAATTTACTGACTGTTTATTCTGTGCCAGGCCTGGTCCTAGGGACTTGGGATTATAGCAGAAAACAAAACCCCCGCCCTCATGGAGCAGTAACAATGAGCAATTACATCAACGTAAATGTTGATAAGTACTATGAAGAAAAACAAAGGGTAAGATGATTGGGCAGGGCTGGGTAAAGTTTGCTATTTTAATTGGAATGGTCAAGAAAGGACTCTCTAATAGAATGATATTCAAGCTGAGAACGGAAGTAAAGGTAAAAACTGGACACACATCTGGGGAAAGGGCATGAGGGCCCCAGGAAGTTGCGTGCCTGGCGAATTCAAGGAAGGGCAAAGAGGCCCGGGAGGCCCGGGCAGAGAGAGCAAAGGGAGAATAGCGGGATAAGATCTAAGGGTAGTAGTATCGAGGGAACATCTTTAGCAAGACTGCAAGCAGCTTGCGCTGGTCTGTAATAATATTAACAGCGAAAGATCATTTTGCAATTTCAACCTCCCATTTTTACACTACAAGAGGAGAACTCATCGGAGTTCTCAGCTCAACAGGTGCGTAACTTCTGGAGATGGCTGTAGTACGCGAATGAAAGAGATACTCATTCATGAATAACTCTGACTTTCTGTGTATCTAAATAAAATCTAATCCATGCTAACACCTGCTGGGAAAACGATCCAGACCAAACAGCTCGGCGACTCCAACTGCTCCTACCAGACCAGATTTGGGCGGAGCGGAGCTGCGCCTGCGCGGTGGTGCTGCTCGGCCCCGCCCAGCCCGCCAGTGGGTGGGGACAAACTCGCTGCAGCGCCACTCTCCGGAAGCTGCCGCTGACTGCGCTCTTGACGTGTCGGGCGAACGAGGCGCGTCGCAAAAGGTCGCGGTGGGACTTCCCTACGGTCTGCAAACTTGGCACTTTCCGGTGCTAGGCAGTGCCGAGCTGGGAGATGTCGGCGGGCTTTGCGAAGCGGGTCCTGGTGACCGGGGGTGCTGGTTTCATGTACGTAATGGCGCCGCTAGCCGAGTAGTGGCTCTCTAGAAACCCCTACTTATTCTCGCAACTCTGCTTGCCCTTGACAATTTAGGTCTAGCTTTGGAGGATATGATATGGGGAGAGGTCCTAATGTACAACTGGGACTATCCAACCTTCTCTCTTCCTGGCCTGCGAAGACGTGGTTCCTTTGAAACTGCGACTTCTTTAAAACACCTGCCTCCCAAAGCAAGAGTGTTGTGGTACTGTCTGCCCTCCTATGGCCTGAGATGCTTACCACCAGTCACTCCTTGAGTGACACATTACAGTAAGCTTCTCACTGAGTGCTTCTCACTCCCAGCCAAGACCCCCGGCCCCACGATGCAAAGGCCTAGTTAATATAGGTACCCCCAGAATGATTTTGGCATTATAATAGGGCATTCATTTGTTCAACAAACTTTTAAAAATCCACTGTTGGACACCTTTTCCTCTCCCACACCCACGTTAGATCAGCATGTCCTCTTTTTCTACTTCCAAAATATATCCTTAAGGCGACCACTTCTCACCCTAGCCCATGTTACCGTCCTGTTTTGCTTAGGCTACTGATGTAGCCTCGAGGTTGGTCGCACTGTTCCCTAAAGTCTGTTCCTCACACAGAAGTCAGTTTATTAAGTAAATCAGGTCATGTTAATGTGTAGAATTTTATTCCAGTGCTTCCTGTCAAACTTAAGGTAAAATCCAAACTCTTTACCATATCTAAAAGATTCAAGTGCCCTACTTTGGCAACCTGATCTCTTTTCTGTACCTGCCGTATTTACCCTCTTAAAGTTCTTGGAACACCACCTAGTTCCTCTTCTTGTCTTGAGGCCTTTGTACTTGCTTCCCCTTTGCTTAGGCTGATTGCACCACTCAATTCAGGTTTTTACTCAGTTATCACCCGCTCAGAGAGGCCTTAGCTGGCCACCCTATCTAAAACAGTATACCTCTCCCAACTAACACACTTATCCCTACCTGAAATTATATTGCTTATTTGTGCTTACTTGTTAATTGTCTACATCCCCACTCTAGAATGTAAACTCCATGGAGGCAGAGACAATTGTTCACTCAGCACCTTGAAGAAGGTGTGGTCCAGTTTATGAAGATCTTTACTTTAGTAATTGTTGAATGGATGAACGCAAGAGTAGTAAACAGGAAACTCTCCGGGATTCTTGTTTAGTGCCCATTAGCACATTAAATCACCCTTTCTAGTCTGACAGTCACTTGGCTGAGAGTATTTGGCCACAAGGTTTATTTAATGAGGAGTGGAGCATGGGCATGAAAGGGTAGTACTTGAGAGTGCTGGTGCAGGAAGGGTGCAGCCTAGAAAATGCTGTGAAAGGATTGTCACATATAAACGGTGAGTTCATAATTTGGTCTAAGGGTGCCCTTACTCCTCTGACTCCTGGGAGCCCAGCATTTTAAGTATATGTGATAAAATCTGCTAGATCGTCTTACTGAGGTATGCCTCTGGTTCCCCTTCAGGGCCCTTTTGAAGCCCAGGAGCCACCTTGGATACCCAACTAAGGATGATTTCAGCTGTTATTAGCCTGGGAAACCTGGCTTCAGCCTAGGACTCTCCTGAGGATTCTGGTTTACACCACAAAATTCTTGTACCAAGAGATAGCAGTTGGGGAAGTTAATATAAACATAAATAACTGACCATGCTCATTTAATTTTTACATAATTCTACCTGTAATTTCTGAAAAGGCACATTGTAGTTTTAGTACAGTTGCACTGACTAGCACCCAATATATTTATCATCCTGCTGTACTCTCACACTCAAAGCACTCATGGACAGTGTCATTTTAAACTAATTGTTTTCCTTATACCCAGAACCAGTAAGTCCTCTCTTCTATGTAGTCTTAAAGAGAGTATGAAATGTTGTTTATAGATACTATTGAGAAGTTTGGTGAAAAGTGTGTGTGTGTGTGTGTGTATTCAATGTAGCTATGTTGTTTCTGTTATTTTGGGAAAATTTAAAGTTACCTTTGTATATCTTCCTAATACTGAAACAGCTTAGGAAGACATTAAAGAATTTAGGGAGGTTAAAGTTTTCTACTAAGATATACTTTTTTCTTATAGTGCATCCCATGTGATTGTTTCTTTAGTAGAAGATTATCCAAACTATATGATCATAAATCTAGACAAGGTGAGTTTTATAAAAATGAGCTTCATGCACTGAAATTACACTTCAATTTAATTACATTTTTAAAAAGTATTAGAATCCTGTCATGTTCTTATTTTAGTTTTTTATTTAGTCATCTTAGCAGTTTAGGGGTCTATATAGTCATGTGCTCATGCTGTATTTAATCTTATATAAAATCTTTTAAAACTTCCATTTGTTATGCTAGTCCATAAAGTAAAGATTTTAAGTGCAATAGTTTTACCAAAAAAAAAACCAAAAAACCTTTACCTTTTCTAAATCCGATATTTAGTATAATATGATTATTAATCATTTTGGTTTTAGGATACTTGGATTATTTAACTATTTGATTTTATAACTGCCACTTCTTGGAAAATTATATATTTATTTTTAAATCTAAATTCAATTAAATTAATTTCGTTGTGAGAATATTGCACTAATAATTGGAGTCTCCCTGGATAATCTGAAAGCCATGTTTGGTAATCACTAGATTTTTGACTTTAAACAGAAGATGAAAATGGTTACCGCAGTTTCATAAAACATAATAGTGAAAATGTACAGGCAAAGAATAACCCTTAACACGTATAAAGTTTTGCCTGCCTTACTATTATGGACAGGGATTTTTCCCCCATCTGTACACTGATTAACCAAGAATTAACTGAGGAGCAGGCATAATTAGTTATAATATGCATAACACAGCTGTAATTATTTTCAGTCACTAATTCCTTTTCTGTAAGGAATGTTAAACTATTGTAGCCACCAGTGGCTGGAAGAAAATTTGGGCAGGAACATTTTTTAAAGTAGAAATTTGTAAAAATGTTTTTGGGATTTTTTTTCTTTGAAAAGGTAATAAAATTACTTGTTTTTTACTTTTAAGATGTCAGAAACTTTATAAAAACACAGAACAAACATACTTTAAGAGGACGTGTTCTTGTACAATAGTCATTAACATCTATATTTAAGATAAATTGGTATTTTATAGGAAAAGCTAATATCACTTTTTGTGTTGCCCCTCACCGTACTTTCTTAATTTAAGCTGGATTATTGTGCAAGCTTGAAGAATCTTGAAACCGTTTCTAACAAACAAAACTACAAATTTATACAGGTATGGAAATTTTCTTATAATTATTGTAACTGTGCCTCTTTAGAAATTTTAATATCTTTCTACTTTACTAATTTATGTAATATGGGCTTGGAAGGCACACTTATTAAAGATCTTTTAAAAGATCAGGGAATTAATTTCCAGAAGTACCATGTGTTCTGGAGAATACTATTTTTGGTTGACACCGTGTGTTAATAAAAAGTTACCTGTGATTTTTGGTACCTTGGCAGCTCTATGAGTAGCTAACTGAATTTATATGGTTTGTAAGTTTAGGTCCTCATAAGCTTCTTTAATAAGGCCTTCCTGGATTTGAAGTAATTGGGGTGTTACTCTATGAGGTCAGCCAAAAGCCCATCAAGAAGCTCATAGGATGGTCTTCCCCTGTGAAGGCTGAATGACTCTGGAAGTCTGATTCTTACAAATCGCTCTTAGACAAGTCCAAAGTATAAACCACAGGGCCAGTTCCTTAATTTCCACGGGAAATGTTACTCTAAATGAAACTTTATCTTGTAATTTATATATTTTTTTAAGAAGGTGATTCTGTAGCTCTCTTTTTAACCACAAAACTTAATGAATATACTAAGCAACCATTTCATAATTCTGTTCTTCTGCATGAAAATATTTTCTTCATTATAGAAGAATGTTGAGAGTATATATTTTAGAAGAATTAAATGTACATATAAGCATCAAAATTACCATAATTTTACTTAGTTGTGGTAAAATATGTTTTAAAAAATGTCATTCCAATCGTTATGCTTACTTTAAATATATTTCAATAACGGTTATCTCAAAGGTTTTTTTAAATTATGAAAAAATTTTTCCATTAATGTAGTGACCTTAGGTTGGCAAAAATGTTATGAAAAAACTATTACAGTAATTAGTAGTAGTTGGTGCTCAATAAAATATTGTTTATACTTATTTGAAAAAATATTGTGAATTTAATATCTAATATCTTAATGTGCTACAGAAATACATCATTAATATACCTGCTTAACCACTTGGTTGAATTTTCAAGATACTCTCTATTAAACCAGGCAGTGGGAAGTAGGGGATGTTATAGTAAAAATGGTTATTATGAATGATAGTGTCAGTGAAACTTAGCTTTTTCATGTTTGCTTTTTCATATAGGGTGACATATGTGATTCTCACTTTGTGAAACTGCTTTTTGAAACAGAGAAAATAGATATAGTACTACATTTTGCTGCACAAACACATGTAGGTAAGCATTGTTTTATGTTACAATTATGATTGGCAATTTTTCCCCCCGTGGCTAACTAGCCTAAATCCAAAGTCCAATAGTGGGTTGAATAAGTAGATACAGTACTTAATACTTAGAAAGAGGATATACCATGCTAAACCAGAAAAACAAGCCCATGGTCACTATGTCATCAATATACTTGGTACTTTTTAGATCACTTTTATTAGTGTAGATTGAAGTAGAACCTATCTTAAAATTTTGAGTTTAACCAAATTGAGGATAGTAATTACTTCTGAAAGGGAGGAATGGGGAGATGGGCCTTCAACTGTATTTTTAATGTTTTTCTTGTTGGATGGTGGTACACAGATGAACATTATATTATCTATACCATTTTGTGCATTGGAGATATTTTCTAATAATTTGTCTAACATTTTCATTGTGAAATATGACATATATTCAGAAAAATTTAGAAGTATAGTTAATAAATAATGATAATGTGAGCACCCATGTAGCCATCACCTGAACAAAAGACAGAATGTTGTTAAATAGTCTTTAGTAGTAAGGACTACTATTGCCTAATGCCTGGTTTAAAGTTATAATTTCTTTTGCTTTTCTTTTTGGTTTTGTGGTCTATGTATTTACCCTAAACAATATAGGTTAGTTTTGGCTGCTTCTAAATTTTATAAAAATGTATACATAAAACTACATCTTGCCAGGCGCGGTGGCTCACGCCTGTAATCCTAGCACTCTGGGAGGCTGAGACGGGTGGATCATTTGAGCTCAGGAGTTCGAGACCAGCCTGAGCAAGAGCGAGACCCCGTCTCTACTAAAAATACAAAGAAATTGGCCAAACAACTAAAAATAGAAAAAATAAGCCAGGCGTGGTGGCGTGTGCCTGTAGTCCCAGCTACCTGGGAGGCTGAAGCAGGAGGATCGCTTGAGCCCAGGAGTTTGAGGTTGCTGTGAGCTAGGCTGACACCACGGCACTCTAGTCCGGGCAACAGAGTGAGACTCTGTCTCAAAAAAAAAAAAAAAAAAAAAAGAGAAAGATAAAACTACATCTTGCTTTTTCAAAATTCATATAGATTTATCCATGTAGTTGGGTGTGGATGAATATAGTTTTATTTTCAGTGTTGTACAATATTCCAATCTAAGGATGCACTCCAGTTTCCTTATAGATTTTACTCTTTTTTTATTTTTTTTTTTGAGACAGAGTCTCACTCTGTTGCCCAGAGTAGAGTGCCGTGGCGTCAGCCTGTCTCACAGCAACCTCAAACTCCTGGGCTCAAGCAACCTACTGCCTCAGCCTCCCAAGTAGCTGGGACTACAGACATGTGCCACCATGCCTGGCTAATTTTTGTCTATATAGATTTTTAGTTGTCCAAATAATTTCTTTCTATTTTTAGTAGAGACGGGGTCTCGCTCTTGCTCAGGCTGGTCTTGAACTCCTGACCTTGAGCGATCCACCCTCCTCGGCCTCCCAGAGTGCTAGGATTACAGGCGTGAGCCACTGCGCCCGGCCTAGATTTTACTCTTGATGGCCATTTGGATTGTTTACACTTTGGGTCAATTTTGAACAGTACTAACATGAACATTCTTACACATATGTCATGGTACACATAACTACACATCACTCTTGGATATATAATTAGGATCATAAGAACTGCATACTTCAGCATCAAGATAATATTAAACTATTTTCCAAAGTAACTGTACCAGTTTTCACTCCTTCAGGAGTGTGTGACTTCCCATTGCCCCAGATCTCACCAAAGCTTAGTTTTGTTTTTCCCTTTTGGCTAATCTCAGCACTGCGTAGTGATCTTTCATTATGTTTTTAATTTGTATTTTCCCTGATTACTAATAAGATTGAATACTCTTTATGTTTTTTTTGGTAATTTGGACTTCTTTTCTGAAGTGCTATTGAAATCTTTTGCCTATTTTTTAATTGGATTGCTTACCTTTTTCTCATTGAAAGAGAAGGTTCAAGGAGAAAAATGAGAAGTAGAAGTTTTTTATATACTCTGTATATCACATACATTATCATTATGTATATTATAACTGTCTTCGCCCACTCTGGCTTATCTCCTCACTTTTTTGATAGTGTGTTTTGATGAACAGGTCAATTTTTAATTTTAGTGTAGTTGAATTTATATGTCTTTTCCTTTATGGTTAATGCTTTTTTAGGTCTTGAGAAATTCTCCTCTACCCCAGGTCATGAAGATATATTTTCCTATATTATCTTCCAAAAGCTTTATAATTTTGCCTTTTATATTTAGATTTGTAATCCATCTGAAATTAATTTATATATGCTGTGTGAGGTAGGGGGCCAATTTCATTTCTTCCCATGTAAATAAATGGTGTTCCTACACCATTTATTGAAAAGTTCACCAGTTTCTAATTCTCTGTCGTATATCAAGTATTCTTATATGTGTGTCTCTTTCTCTACTTTTATTTGTCTATTTGTCTCTACCCGTGCTGATTGCCAGTATTGACAAATACAGTGATTTCGTATCTGGTAGAACAAGTACTTAGTTAATAATAAAGCCGTTGTGCACTCCTACCAGCAGTTTATGAGATGCTTGCCAGCACTTGCTGTTGTCAATTTTGGTGTTTTATTTTTCCATTATTACTCATGAGTTTAAAAACCTTTGCATTTGTTTATTGAACTCTCCTCCCTGCTGTCTTATTGGTGTATCCTCTTTGGAAATTTTCGTTTAAGTCTCTGGACCATTTTCTATTGGGTTGTCAGTTTTTTCTTGCAGATTTTTATAAGTCCTTTATGTATTCTGGATTCAAGTCTTTTGCAAAAACGTTTTTTCAGTCCGTGGGTTACCTTTTTTCTCCTTTAATAATGGTGTCTTGTGATCAATGAAAGTTCTTAATGTCAATGTAATTCAACTTATCTTTACCTTTTCCTTTAGGGTTAGTGTTCTTTGTGTCCTGTGTAAGAACTCTTTGTCTATCTCTAATGTCATGGAGATATTCTCTTACATTCTTTTCTTAAAAGTTATTGTTTTTCCTTTTACACTTAGATTTCTTCACCATACTGATATAAGTTTAATTCAAAATCATCTGTTGAAAAGATTTGACCTTTGCCCATTGCCACTTTTGTCATAGGTCAAGTGTCCTATACATATGGTTCTGTTTATTGGCTCTACTTTGTTCCATTGGTCTTTGTCCTTATGCCATTGCCATACTGTCTAAATTACTGTAGCTTTATAAAAATTCCTTTTTTTGGAGACCGAGTGTCGCTCTGTTGCCCCAACTAGAGTGCAGTGGTGTCATCATATCTTCATAGCTCACTGCAACCTTAAACTCCTGGGATCAAGGGATCCTACTGCTTCAGCATCGCGAGTAGCTGGGACTAAGGCGTGTGCCACTAATTTTTCTATTTTTTTTTTTTAGTACAGATGGGGTCTCACTCTTGCTCAGGCTGGTCTGGAACTCCTGAGCTCAAGCAATCCTGCTGCCTGGGCCTCCCAGAGTGCTAGGATTATAGGTGTGAGCCACCTCACTGGATCTATAAAAATCCTTGATATTAGCAAAGCAAACCCTTCCACTTTATTGTTGCTCCAAAAAATTATCTTTGACATTGATCTTTTCTAGTGTATGTTTGTTTTCTGTATAATGAATTTCCGCTTTTACCTTTATTCTTTCATTATTTCAACTTTGTTTAGGTTTGTTTTCTATTTTAACTTTTTGTGATATATTTAGCTGATATATTTAGCTGAAAAGTATGACTTTTCAGCTTTTTCTAATGTGTACATTTTAGGCTACAAATTTACTTCTAAATACTGCTTTACTTGAATCCCACAAATTTTCATGTGTGTTTTTCATTATCTTTTATTTTTAAGAATTTGATTTCTCCTTTAATCCATGGGTTACTTAGATATGTATATCTTAATTTCCAAACATGTATGAGTTTTCTTATTATCTTTTTATTATTGATTTCTATCTTAATTGTATGTGGTTAGATAACATCCTGTATGATTTCAGTCCTTTGTGCTACAACTTGCTTTTTGGGTCAGTGTATGCTCAATTTCAGTGAAATTCCATGTGTATATTGAAAAGAATGTTAATCTGCAAACATTGGGTTCATTATTCTAGATATATCCATTGGGTTAAGTTGGTTAATCATATTCTTTAAGTCTTTTGTATATTTCTGGTGAATTGAACCGTTTATCCTTATAAAGTGATCTTTCTTCCTTGGTGATATATACTGCTATGAAGTCCATTTTGTTTGACATTAATATAGCTGCGTTGCTTTCCTTTTAGCTAGTATTTTATGCTATGTCTTTTTCCATCCTTTTATTTCCAGCCTTTCTCTAGCTTTATGGCTTAGCTGCATGTCTTCTAACAACATGTATATGGATTTTGTTTTTCTTAATCCATCCTGACCATCCTTGATATTTACCCTCAGCATTTAGTTTGTTGATATATTTGAGTTTAATTCTACCATCTTATTGTATGTTTTCTATTTCTCTCACCTGTTCTGTTTCCTTGCTTGCTTTTTTTAAAAAAAAAAAATTTATGTTCTTCCTTTTTTAAAATTTTTATAGTTCTTGCTTCCTTTTTTTAAGGACCTGACTGAGGAATTTTTCTTATTCTCTTCTTCTCCCTGTATTAGTTTGGAATTTAGTTATTCTGTTTGTATTCTTGTATTCTAGAAATTACACATGTGTAATTAGCTTATCAAAATGTAAACTCCATCAAAACCTTTGCCCTCCTCCCAGGTAATACACTTTGACTCCATTTATCTAGTCCCAACTCCAATTTTTATCTAGAATTTTAAGTCTATCTTGTTTTGTTTTGTTTTTCAATCCCACTAGACATTGTTATTACGACTTTATATTGTTCACATTTATGTACATTAGGGGTTTGATATTCTAATTATGTCATTTATTTTTCATTTATATGTGGAATATTTACATAAAGCAAGTTTTTTCTTATAAATTATTAGGTCACCTTGAAATTTAGTTGATATAGAAAAGCCAGGTTAAATGCTTAGTTCTTTTTATTTACTAGATTTTGGTATAATTAGTTGGTTTCTTAGCATCCTCCTTCTTCCTTTTTTTAAGTATCATTATGAGTTCATAGATTGTAACACATTTGATTTTTTTGTTTTAATCAATTGCAGTTATTTTTCTTATTTATATTTAAACTGACCCACTATTGGCCTTCGAGAGCCTCTTCCAGTTGCTGCCTGAGTCCTTTTTGACTTAACCTTAGTAGTCTTTGATAGCTGTCTTACTCTGTAGTGTGGCAGGATATCCCAGGCTTATCTTCCGTGTTTCTTCCCAAGATCTGAAATCAGCTCCTTCTCTAAGGAGCCCTTATTCCTTTTAGTGGGAAATGGTATTTAGAGACCACAATCTGGGTACCAGGAGTGTTCATTGCTACTGACTGGACATTTTTTCTAGGCTTTTTCAGTAGATAGAACTAGGGAGTATTTATTTATTTGTCTATTTACTTAAGATTAAATATATTATGAGTTCTTCATACTCAGATGTCCAATTCAAATTTAGAGTTTTCATTTAACCTCATCAATCTTACATTTATATCTTCTTTTCCTTACCCTGAACACCTCAGTTCTTAATAGTACCATGATAATTACTCATTTACTTGATCCCACAACACAACAGTATAAGAATAGCAATACCAATATTATCTGTAACAATATGATAACTGAAAATCTTTCTAAGAATTGCGGGGGTGTTTTTGTTCTTTAACAGTTTCCCATTGGAAACTATTAAAACTATGGCCAGATTATTTAGTAAATTGAAATGATTCTTACTTGGTTATGTAACCAAGTAAATACATAGTTAGATTCATTTTTCTCATTTTGCTTTTGATTTTTAGGAATTGCTTTATTGCTTGTTTTTTTTTTTCTTTTTCTTTTTAAGACAGGGTCTTGCGCTGTCGCCCAGGCTGGAGTGCAGTGGCGGCATCATAGTTCACTATAGCCTCAGACTCCTGGGTTCAGGCCAGACGTGGTGGCTCACGCCTGTAATCCTAGCACTCTGGGAGGCCGAGACGGGAGGATTGCTTGAGCTCAGGAGTTCAAGACCAGCCTGAGCAAAAGCCAGACCCCATCTCTACTATAAATAGAAAGAAATTAGCCAAACAACTAAAAATAGAAAAAATTAGCTGAGCACTGTGGCACGTGCCTGTAGTCCCAGCTACCCGGGAGGCTTAGGCAGTAGCATCACTTGAGCCCAGGACTTTGAGGTTGCTGTGAGCTAGGCTGACGCCATGGCACTCTAGCCCGGGCAACAGAGTGAGACTCTGTCTCAAAAAAAAAAAAAACTCCTGGGTTCAAGTGATGCTCTTGCCTCAGCCTCCCTGGTAGCCGGGACTTAAAGTACTGGCTAGTTTTTCTATTTTTTTGAGAGACAAGATCTCAGTATGTTGTTCAAGCCAAGGAATTGCTTTTTTTAAGTTTAATTTTGTTTTTTATTTGTGTAAAATATGTACATAGCTCCAAAGTCAAATCTAGCAAACAAGGTATGTTTAGAAAAATCTAGTTTTGGTCCCTGTCCTTTCCACTGTGTTCTCCTCTTTTCCCTATAGATAACTTTATGTGCTTTATTTTTACTATTTCTCCTTCCTTTTAAAAATACACACACATATATATATATATATCCTACTGCTTTCTTAGAAAAATGGTGGCAATACACCTTTCTCCATCTTGCTTCTTTTTACATACTAATATGGGGATCACCTGTAATAGAATATGGAGACATTCTTATATTCCTTTTTATTTTTATAGTACTTCATTGTGTAGATGTACCATAGTTGGGTTTATTTCCTACTTTTTGCTATTTTAAATAGTGCTTCAGTAGATGGCTTTGTGTGTGTATCATTTTGTATGCTTGTCAGTTGATGCTGGGGAGAGATTCCTAGAAGTTGGATTACTGGTGCATTAGTCTGCCAGAGCTGCCATAACAAAATACCACAAACTGGGTGGCATAAAAAATAGAAATATCTCTGGGAGGCCGAGGCAGGCGGATTGTTTGAGCTCAGGAGTTCGAAACCAGCCTGAGCAAGAGCGAGACCCCGTCTCTACT
>NW_012148197.1:1568392-1574420 GCF_000956105.1 Propithecus coquereli | reverse complement strand
CTTGGCCTCATTTTGTTGTATTTATTTTACTTTTCTCACAGTTCTGGAGGATAGAAGTTCAAGATCAAGGTCTCAGCAGGGTTGATTTCTTCTGAGGCCTTTTCTCCTTCACTTATAGATGGCCACCTTCTTGCTGTGTCTTCACATGGTCTTTTCTCTGTGCGTGTACACCCTGGTTTCTCTTTCTGTGTAGAAATCAACTCTTGTTATAAGGACACTAGATATATTGGATTAGGGTCCACCCTAAAGGCCTCCTTTTAACTTCATCACCCATTTAAAGGACCTGTCTCCAAATATAGTTATGTTCTGAGGTACTGGGATGGGGGATAGGCTTTAACATGAATTTTGAGTGAGCACAGTTCAGCCCGTAATTCTGGGTTAGAGGGTAGATGCATATTAATTTGGCTAGATATTGCCAGATTTCCTTTTCTAGGTGTTATAAACATTTTGCATTCTCGGTCCTGTGTACAAAGTGTCTTTTTCCTTGTAGCCTCACCAACAAATGTATTGTGAAAATTTTAAATTTTGCCAGTCTGATAAGTAAGAGGTAGTATCTCCGAGTTTTTAATTTGAGTTTTCCATATTACTATAAGTGAGGTTGAGCATAATAGGCTTAAGGACCCATTTGTATTTCTTTGTTTAAACTATTTGTTTATATTCTCTACCAATTTTACTATAGAGTTGTTCTTATTTATATTTCGTAAGTTCTTTATAGACTGAAGATACTAATCCTTTCTAATAAGTTCAAATATTTTTCCCAGTATGTCATTTGTCTTTTACTTTGTTTTTAGTTTAGTTTTTTTTTTTGTTAACCATGCAAGACTTTTTTTTTTTTTTTTTTGAGACAGAGTCTCACTGTGTTGCCCGGGCTAGAGTGCCGTGGCGTCAGCCTAGCTCACAGCAACCTCAAACTCCTGGACTCAAGCGATCCTCCTGCCTCAGCCTCTCGAGTAGCTGGGACTACAGGCATGCGCCACCATGCCCGGCTAATTTTTTTCTATATATTTTTAGTTGTCCAATTAATTTCTTTCTAATTTTAGTAGAGACGGGGTCTCGCTCTTGCTCAGGCTGGTTTCGAACTCCTGAGCTCAAACAATCCGCCTGCCTCTGCCTCCCAGAGAGCTAGGATTACAGGCATGAGCCACCGCGCCTGGCCCATGCAAGACTTTTTATGTAGTCAGATTTGTCAATCTCTTCCCTTAATTGCTTCTGGATTGTGAGTCATAATTAGAAAGGTTCCCCCCATTCCCTGGTTATAGAGGTTCAATTCTTTTAAAGTGAATTTATTTTTAAATAATTTATCCAGCTTTTATTGCTTTCAGCAATAACAAGTTGATCTGAAAAGCCAAGTCCTCTAATAGCAGAAACTAGAAGTTTAAAAATTTTTTTAAATTTAAGGACATTTTAAATTTAGATGTATCATTCTTATTTACTTCTTTTTAGAATAAAAAGTATTTCCTACAAATTTAGCACTGGTAGAGTTCTGGGGTCTAGGAATTTACATGTACTGTATAATTTAGATCTAAAGAAATCATAAATATCAATGTTGCATGTATGTTATTTCTGTAACTGTTGCAATTGTGGTGAATGAAGAGAAGTAAATAACTCCTTTAACCTGAGTTCATCCTTTTGGCATTTGTTTTGTCCCTTGCTGGTATTGTTTTAGCTTTTTACTCTTTTTTTTTAGATCTTTCATTTGTACGTGCCTTTGAGTTTACCTATGTTAATGTTTATGGCACTCATGTTTTGGTAAGTGCTGCTCACGAAGCCAGAGTGGAGAAATTTATGTATGTCAGCACAGATGAAGTGTATGGAGGCAGTCTTGATAAGGTGAGCTTAGAACATATGCATTTCATCTACTTACCACATACCACAGTTCTCCAGAATGTTACTCCATTGGCTCTTCTGTTCAAATCAAATTATGCCACCCCAAATAGGGAACAACTACAGATTTATTTATAATTTTGCAAGAGACTAGCAGATATCACCTTTTTATCCCAGTCTTACGAACATGATGAATGTCATTACCCCAGACCACAGCTAAGTTAGTTAGGCTGCAGCATACAATCTGCTCACTTTTCTCTTCTAGTCAGGAAGACACATTGGAACATCAAGGAGTGAGTGTAAAATTATTATAAAAACTGGAATCTATTCTTTATTCTCTTTTAAATCATTCCTAAATATTACACTTTTTATGCAAAAAAAGATGACTCCATTTCCCAGTCTCTATTTTTGTAGCCATTATTTGCAGTGACCTCATTTTGTTTTTGTTTTTTGGTTTTTTTTTAGACAAGGTCTTGTTCTGTCTCCCCAGCTACTGAGTGGGGCCGCATCATCATAGCTTACTGCAACCTCAAACTCCTGGGCTTAAGCAATCCTCCTGCCTCAGCCTCCTGAGTAGCTGGGACTACAGGTGTGCACCACCACGCCTGGCTAATTTTACTGTTTTTTTGTAGAGACAGAGTCTCGCTCTTGCTTAGGCTGGTCTGGAACTCCTGGCCTCAAGCAATCCTCCTGCCTCAGCCTCCAAAATGCTAGGATTACTGGTGTGAACCACGTTGCTTGGCCTCATTTTGTTGTATTTATTTTACTTTTTAATAATTTTTTTATTTTACCAAAACATACATACAATGAAAAAGATAAAATAGTTCGAAAAGACTTATAATGAGAAAAATCAGACCTGACCACCTCTCCCTGATTCCCAGTCCTGCTTCTGAGAAACAACCATTTTCAAATCTCTCGGCAATTTTTATCAGGTAAGCTTCTTCTGGCACCTTTGCCACTCTGCATCAGATCTGATGCAGTGGCCAGAATGATTTTTAAAATATAACTCAGATCATGGCATTACTCAGCTCAAAAAGCCTGTCACTATTTTTACAGGCTTTTAAGGTATGTCATCATTGGGCTGCCTTCTAGGTCTCTGACCACATCTCCCACTTCTCTTCTCTCATACCAGACTTCTTGAAGTTCCTTTGGACGTACTTCTGTCTCAGGGCCTTTGCTCATGTTGTTCTCTGCCTGCCTCATGGAATCATAGTGAGCATTAAAGAAGTTACTACATGTCCTTGGAAAAATGCCAGGCACATAGGGTTCAAGAAATTTTTTTTTAATAGACATTCCAAGTTGGTAATATGTTTTCTGGTTTTTATACTTAGAAAGTATGCATAATACTTATTTCTAAATATATATTTTAAAAATTAGGAATTTGATGAATCTTCACCCAAACAACCTACAAATCCTTATGCATCATCTAAAGCAGCTGCTGAATGTTTTGTACAGTCTTACTGGGAACGATATAAGGTAAGAACTGATTTCAGAAACTCTTGAAACATTTTCCTTTGGACTTAGGTGTTAAAACTCCAAGTCAGCTTTAGCAACACTTCATTTTTAGAGTAAAAGACGTAGATTGAGAAAAGTTATACGTTAAGGAATTTTTAAAACTGGTTTTCTATACTGTGTGGACAAAGTAGGACCTGCCTCTTCCTATTCAGTTTATCATCAAAGGAATAATTTGAATATATATTTTTTCCTATTTCAGTAATAGGTAGAGTGTTACAGCTATAGTGAAAGCCCTGTTGGAATCCTATGAGTGGAGGAAGACAGAGGGAGGACAGATTCCCTTTCCTGCCATGTGCTCTTCTCTGCATGATTCAGCTGTCTTGGCTCCTCCTGAATGGGAAGTAGACTTGCCCCTGGTGACCCTGACAGTGTCAGTGCCGGAGCCTTACTTACCCAATATGAGTCATCAACTCGAATCCCTGCATCTGGCTCCCCAGTGATCTTTGTGCATTACTAGGGACTGGGTCAGAAAGGCAAGCCAGGGAATTCCTCCCAGTTCTGTCGCCTTTTGTGTTCTAATGGCATTGGTCCTTTTCCCTTTCATGGTAGCTCTCTTTGTTTGTAAGCCTTGGTACAATGGAGAGCACCAACTTCAAGTTTAATGTCTAAACATACTTAGAGTTCTAGAGTTGGTCTCTTAAATACTCAGTGTTCTGCTATCAGGCTTACAAAACCACCTCCATCTCTAACCATCCTCCCTTGTCCCAGTAAAAAGAATGTTCCTCTTCTTCCTTTTGGAACCTCTGCCTTTATCTGAATCCCATCCTCTCCTGTCTTTTTAGGAACCTTATATTAGAAAAAATCTCTTCGCTCTGTCCTTAAGGTGTGTAGAATTATTTAGGCAAAGATGCCCATATTTTCAAACTCTGTTTATCTTTAATCATTATTATTAGACTTTTCCAAAAACCTTAATGTTGAATATTCTTTTAAGTTTCCAGTTGTTATCACAAGAAGCAGTAATGTTTATGGACCACATCAATATCCAGAAAAGGTAAACTTTACTTCTGAATTCATAATGTTTTTTAATGATTGTAACTTCTCATTATTTAAAATAATTTCTCTTTAGTTATTTGTCTAAAATAATTTACATTGTAATTATGTATAATTATGTATGCTGTATAGGCTACATGCAAAATACCGTCAGACTTAGAGTTTAAAGACTTGAGTTTAAGTCTCAACTTGACACTCACCAGCTGGCATGACCGTAGGCCCTTTGGGCATAGTCTTTAAATTGGGAGATGATGATAATACTTAGGAATGATTTTGAAGGACCAGTGAGATGATATGTGTGAAAATACCTCGTACTTTTTAGAACTTTAAAGCACTGTAAAAATACTTCCACCACTACTGTCACGCTGCATTTAAGACTCCCAGTTTCCAGACAGACCAAAATGCCAGGATATATAGAAAGTTTAAGCTAGTTAGATAGCGATGCAGGAATCTCGTATACATAAACTGTCTTACTGTTAGCTGGTTAACTGTAGCCCAACTCATTTTTATTGCTGTAAGCCTGAATGTCTTCCAGAGAGTAATACAAGTAGCGAATAAAGAAATGTAGTTAAGAGACTGAAAGTGCCTGTGTGTTTGGTTCTGTATCATTAAGCCCAATTTAAGATGATTGTTAGCTGCTCTGCCTAAGTTTGTAGACTGGGTTTTCTCACTGTCCAGCTGGTTGCATTGATCTATTTGTCCAGAAGAAACGGACAAGTCATGATCTGCAGGTATGAATAGCTACTTTAAGTTTTTGAATCTAAGAGAACTAGAATTTACTTTTTATAAATTTCACAAGCACTTGTTGGGTAGGTGCTGTATGTAAAACAGTAAGTAAGATAAGATTTCTACCCTTATGAACTCAACACAAAGGTGAGCTTTGTGATGGTGACAACAACTGTTTGATGAAGACTTTCTCTGAATTTTTCTTCAGGTAACTGGTCTTTATGAAATAGCAAACTATCTTAGAGTTCTTTTACTTATCAAATATTATAATAGGTTTTTTCATGAACTCTTAATGAAAAGAATTAGAAGTTATCCATATGCCTATTTCTTGATAATAATCTTTTAATATTATCACAAGTTCAAATTCATATTAATGAGTGAATTTCCAGAGTCTGAAATATTTAAATTTTTTTTAGGTTATTCCAAAGTTTATTTCTTTACTACAACATAACAGGAAATGGTACGTATTATTCACACTTGTACCCATATGCTTTTCTAGTATTTTAGAGTATTCGGTGACACTCTTGAGAATCATAAAGTCTTAGGGTTAGAGGCCATAGAATTGAATGCCCCACCAAATTTAAGAATCCCTTCTACAGTGTAATAGTTTTAAAAATAATTATAATCTGTAATTCATTTTTGTAATTTACTTACTAAGATAATTTCCATTCTTACATGATCTATCATAGAACTTTGAGTTATATCATTAAAATTTGACATCTTTAGATTATTTGACTTTCTCAAAGGATTTAATTCATAGAACTATAGATATTTCTTCAAAATGAACTTATGGTATAAAATTGAATAAATATTTTACAGTGGTCACTTATATGTTTGCCATTTTCCTATTGAGCACTCTCAGGAGGTACAAGGAGGGCAATGCGCACTATCCGAAGGATGGACATATTTAAAACACGGACTTCGGTGGGGGGGGAACCAAGGGCAACACACCTAACCTAATCATCTGTACCAC
>NW_012148197.1:1562256-1568102 GCF_000956105.1 Propithecus coquereli | reverse complement strand
GCCTCAATCTTTGGAATACATTCAGTATTGGCACCTTACTTTTTTTATACTTTAATTCTGTTTTATTTAATCTGTTTAGCTGCATTCACGGATCAGGGCTTCAAACAAGAAATTTCCTTTATGCTACTGATGTAGTAGAAGCATTTCTCACTGTCCTCAAAAAGGGGAAACCAGGTGAAATTTATAACATTGGAACCAATTTTGAAATGTCAGTTGTCCAGCTTGCCAAAGAACTAATACAGCTGGTATGTATGCATTGTAAAAGGATGGTATTTTCAAAATTTCCTATCACTGATTTAGTCAGAATCAACAGTTTACAGTTTACTCAATTTAACAGAAATAAGTAGAAAATGAATGATTACATGTACCATATATGTCTTAATTTAAGTCGTATAAGTCATTTAGTAACAGCTTTTCAGGAAAAAATAAGCCATTAAATGTACATGCCCTAATTGTAAGACATACCTCAGTTTTAGAAATATAAAATTGTATGTCCTAGAATGAAGAAACAATGATATATAAAATAATTATAGTTATGAGTATACATATATATTAGGAAACATGAGTTATAAATCTTAGGATTTAGTAGTAACAGGGACTGAGTAATAACCAAAATCTAAGAAAATTTATTTTCTACCATAGTTTATACAATGTGTATTCTTTCTGAGCTTCAGATGGAATTTAGGTTATAAAGTATAGAAAGTGTTATTAAAATGATGTTCATTTTAGCTGTCTCCTCTGCTTTGAGGTGGTTGTTTTTCTTGTCTTTCTAATCAGCTATTAAATACCATTGTTATTCTCTGATCTCATTTTATAATTTTACTCAAAAGCCTTCTCCATTTTGACAGATCAAAGAGACCAATTCAGAGTCTGAAATGGAAAATTGGGTTGATTATGTTAATGATAGGTGAGTAATAAAACATTGGGGAAAGGTTGTGAAATCTTAGGTACTCATAAAATTTTAAAATATATAGCCAACTGTAAACTAGTTTATCTCTTTTGAGTTTTCTGGTGAAATATTTTTTTCTTGATTATAAATGTCATAGAGATTAAGTGTAGCACTAGTACTAGCTATGTGACTTGAAAGTTTATTGACCCTTTCCAACTCTGAAGTTTCCTCCAGTGTGAATAGGAATAATAATATCTTGCTTATAAAGTATTTTAGGGTTTAATTATAATGTATATAAAGTATCTGACCCAGGGCCTGGCATATAAGGGTCCTAAAAGTTTATGTATATTTGTTTGTTCATTCATTAAACATTTATTCCATTTTTTCTGTGTGCCAGACACAACACTCACTTACACAAATGTGGCTGAAATAAGGAAAGGATAAGCCACAGAGAGGGTTAGGCATCTGGGATTATGGATGATATTTTTAAGTATATACTTTATTTTATAAATTTTTTGCAAAACACCTATTGAGAATTTTTTTAAAGAAAAATCTTGAATTATGATAAAGATGCATGGACATACATTATATCTCTCAGTATTTAAGTTTGTAAATATATATTCAGAATATCATTTTAAATCTATTTTGCTTTCTAAGACCTACCAATGACATGAGATACCCAATGAAGTCAGAAAAAATACATGGCTTGGGATGGAGACCTAAGGTGCCTTGGAAAGAAGGAATAAAGAAAACAAGTATGTTTTGAATTGATCATTTGGGCTACGATTCAGAGAAATTTAAAGGAAAAGTAATTTATTTTTAGAACACTGTACAAATTAAGCAAAATGTGACAATGAATCATTTGCACTTTTCAAATTATTACATTTAGTATCTTTTTAGCATAGTCCAATGTTTCCTAAACATCTTGAATTTCATAGTCTAACTTCTAATCAGTCTTTCTGTGTCATATTAGCATTAATCAAATACCTATTTTATTGATTCTGAGATGTATATTTTTCACTTTCTTCACACTGCTGAAAGATATGTGTGTTGATAATCACTAGTATCTTATAATTATTACAACTTTCCTTTTTCTTAGTGGTATGTAAAATAATGGTCCATCTTAAGATCAGTGGCATTTGAGTAAATATTGATAGTTGCAGTCTTTGAATGTCTTGAGTCTTTTTGTGTTGAAACAAACAGATAGGAAACAAATTCAGTATGTGCAGAAAAATCTATTAAGTGTATGTAAAGTCTGTGTATATATGTTAAAGCTCTGGAAGTGGACTCATGAGAAAAGATCTTACCAAATGTAGAAAAAAGTCTTGACTCAGAGCTTGAAATACAAAATACTTGAATATTAAAAAGAAAATAAAAAATAGTTTAAAACTATTTGGTTTCTTTTAACTAAAAAAGCTTTTACTAATACCATATATGGCTACATAAAATAATTTCACATTAATTGAAGGAAGCTCACATCATCTCACTGCCTCTGATGCAGTATTACCTTATTTACATTAACAAATACTGCATTATACTTTTTTCTATAAAATAACTTTAAAACCAGTGCAAATGACTTATTCCCCCTACCCTGAATTCCTTAAAATCAGAATGTCCTAAATACTTACACCAATAAGTTTAGTATTGAAGGACTTTTGAAGTAAAAAAGAAAAAAATGATCGATTGTTAATTCTTAAGACTTTCAGGTGATGAAATTCTGCTGATTAACTTCGTTGTTAAGTTCAAAATCAAATTGTTTACATCATTAGGCAGCCTTTATCTGCTGATTAGCTAATGGGCTAGACTTTTTTTACCTAGCAGGAACTCAGTAGATGTGGATTAATTGATGCATAGTTTTTCATTTTTTATTTTTGTCTTTGTTTTTTCCTATCAGTTGAATGGTACAGAGAGAATTTTCACAACTGGAAGAATGCAGAAAAGGCATTAGAACCCTTTCCAGTACAACCTCCATTTACCTAGTCAGGACAGTTTTCAGTGAAAGAAGAAAATTATCCTACCTCGACAAGTGATTCGAAATCAAGTGACCAAATGAAGTATCCTCTTTTCATATGGAATTAAATTCATGACTTTTGTATAAAATTCAAATCCAAAATGCCTCAATCTTTGGAATACATTCAGTATTGGCACAGGATTTAAATATCAAAATTCTGTCAGAAACCCTTTCTCGTGGAAATTAGGAAACAGTAGGCATAGAAAGACTCTCCCCAGGAGTGGACCAGGAAGGAGAAGCCCCCTGGTTCTGAGAACAAGGACTGGCAGTGGCACTGGGCAGATGGCACCTTCGCTGGCTTTGAACTCAGTCAGCCTCCCAGCCTTTCCCAATGCCTAGAAAGTCTCTGAAGTTTTCATTTTTAGGCAATATAGGATGAGTTTTATGCCCTAATTCTTCTTTTTTTTAAGGTCTGATATGGTATAATTGCTTTAAAAATGGGACAAAATAGAAGCATATCTAGCACTTTTTAACTTTTGATAATTTTATAAAATTAAGTTGAATGCTTTTTAAAAGAAGATTATATCAAGTTTTTATATTTTCAAAATAATTTGTTGACCTACATGTAACCTGTGTCATAGAAATAGTTTTATCATGTATTTACTGTTTAAAATGATTTTATTTATAAAATTGTCAATATCTTAATGTATTTAACGTAGAACGTGGCTTTTTTTAGTAATAAATGCTTTTATTTTGCTGTAGAAAAATTTAAAAATACTCAAGTATGTGTTTTTAATCCCTCTTTGATCTAAAGGCTTTAAGATGGCTTGAAAAAGTGTAACTGATAGAATATTGGGTTGAGAAAGGGAAAGGAAGCTGGGTGCCCCTCTATTAACAATGCACATTTTAACGTGGAGACTTCATAACCCTGCATTACGCTTGTTAAATACACTCAATTCCAGCCTCCATAGTGTCTAGGAGTCCCCAAGTCCATACTACTTGTCTTCAATGTCTCTAGGTCCCAAGTCCATACCTCTTCTCTTCAGTTTCTCCAGATAATTCCCCCTGTCTGGAGGGAAAGAGAGGGAAGGCAAGTGTGTCTCTTGGGTCTTACAGGAAGCAGCTGTGGAGACAAAGTAATGGCTATAAAGATAAAAGAGAAAGGAAGCAAAATTGGGCAGGATAGTGGTGCTGGCTAAGGCTCTGTGTGTGAACAAATTGTCTATTTCGAGACTCAACTACTGGCCCTTTTAGGATGGAAAGGGCTCAGTGGAATCCACTTGCCACCAGGTAATTGGTAGATTTCCTTGAAGAATAGTGCTGTATTGGGGGCTCAATATTTGTCTCTATTGCCAGCAGGTTGGACATTGACAGGTAGCACTAGCTAGATTGGCCCTGGTAAGTGAAAATCTATGCTGTGGGTCCCAAGAGTGGGTTTCATCTCTACAGTTATACCTGTTCCATTCAGGTGCCCATCATGGTAGTTCTGGGGTGGCTGATGAAGGCTGGCTAAAGTTAACTGACCAAGTCATTTTGACTACTGGATGGTTTGGTACTCTTGCATAGTGGTTGCTTTCTAGTGGGCGTTAACATGGGATACACCGATCTTCTCCCCATCCTCCGCCATGTGCCCATCCACGTGCCTCCAACCCTGACTTGTCAGTATTCCTCTAGTCTGTTTTCTCCCAAGCCCCAAAGTAGCTAACCAGGCCATTTGCCACTGCCCATGACTTAATATATATTCTCCCGTGGGTCACTTCTACACATAGTGCATGATTGGATACACTGCTCAAAGCTCTGTCCTCTGAAAGATTTTCCCTTTCCACGTTCTTTTTAAGGCCACTGCTGCCTGGCTTTAATGCAGCCACCATCCAGTCTTGGTGGCACTCACATAACAAGCCAACCCATCTATAAACTAAAATGAGCTTTTCCCTCCCCTTTCAGTTATTTGTAGGGGACTCTCTGTATGGTCACCGGTATGAGCTGAGAGGGGGACAATGGTATAACTAAGGTGGTGACTTGGGATTCTGGCCTATTGCCCTTGCAATTTAGCTGTGCCCTCTGATTCTGCCCAGGCTTGATCCAAGATGTGGTATTTCATCTCATAATGGCCTGCTGCTGGGCTCACCTGAGGGGGTGGGCACATTACTTTGCTTGGGCTGCCATAATAAAATATCACAGACTGGGTTCCTTCAACAACAGAAATTTATTTTCTCACAGTTCTGGAGGCTAAAAGTCTAAAGTCAGGATTAAGGTATCAGCAGGGTTTATTTCTTCTGAGCCCTCTCTCTTGGCTTACAGATTGCCAGCTTCTCCCTCTGTCCTCACATGGTCTTCCTTCTGGGCACACATGTCTGTGTGTGAATTTCCTCTTTTTATGAGGACACCAGTCAGATTAGGGCCTACTTTAAAGATCTCATTTTAACTTACCTCTTTAAAAATCTTATTTTCCAAATATAGTCACACTCTGACATACTAGGGATTAGGACTTCATTCCAAGAATTTGGACGGTATACACTTTACTCTTAATAATGTGTCCAAGTGAACTCAGCACATATGAGCAGTTCTGGATGTGTGGTCACGTGGTATCCCATGGTCAAGTATTCTGATTCTCCCAGGGCACAGTGACCCTCCAGGAGCTGTTTTCCAAAGGCATATAGTTCTTCACTGCGGTTGGAATGGTGTTTGCCTGGAATCCCTGGGACCTGCATGGTGATTCTCCCACTGGGGCTCACCGTAAAATTCACGCATCTTCCTGCCATTGACAATACCAACACTGTAGGGTACACCAGGTCATATGGCCCCAGTGGCAGGGATGCTTGCACCTAAGCTTGGACATGCTGCAGAACTCTTTCCCTCTCCAGACTCCCCTCACAGCTGGCAGCCTTTTGTATTACTCAGTATATCAGCTGGTGCAGTATCCTTAAGTGTGAAATGTGTTGCTTCCACATTTCAGGCCTACCAGGCACTGTGCTTCCTTTGTGGAAGGGGATATAAGATACAGCT
>NW_012148197.1:1559493-1560431 GCF_000956105.1 Propithecus coquereli | reverse complement strand
TAATTGAATAAACTTAGATGAAAATATAAAGCAATTTTTCTTTTCCCAGAAAAAAAAAACTCCAAAGGAGAATGTTCATCTTAGCTATTTGGATATTACACGTCAAGGGAAAATTCCAAGTGTGTTAATATTTAGAAAATGCACATTTCTCTTAAATTTATTTGCTGCTGTGCAGAATTTCCTTTTGCCCTTGTAACATTCTAAATAAGCATGCTACCTCTGACCTACTCTGCAAATATTTCAGCAGTCATTATAAAAGAATAGTGTACACATAGCTAAAATTAAATCAGTTCAAAATTCTCAGGAGTTGAAATCGTGGTTGCTTAAGTTAATGGACTAATCAAACCATAGTTTTAGATGATGTTACTGTAATATTCTAATTACTGCAATCTGATTTTCCTTAGTAATTGTGAAGGTCAAAACTAAAAGCCTGATTCAAAAAGGAAATTAAAAGTTAAAAATAAAACACAAGGAAGACATTTTTATTCCCACATATGTCATGATAAATTATTAAGTTGACCTTGTAAAGTTAAAGAAAGATTTTGCTGTAAATCACATTGGGGTTGACTATAAGCCATGGAAACTGTATTCCAAATCCTTGAAACAGCATAATTTTATTTAATTATGTTATTTTTCAATATAGGTGACTCATTACACACTAAACAAACCAGACTAAATTATGTTTACAAACGTTTTGACTTTTATGCTTTTTGACTTTCATATAAGTACAAGCAGAAGCAAGAAAAAAATCCTTTGTCCAACCACATATCCTGATTTGAGGATGCCAAAAATATGGTCCTGTTATGTACAGGACAAGCCTTAGCAGTAGATAAAGAGGTTACTTAGAAAAGAAGACAGAATAATGGCCAGCAAACATATAAAAAAATGCTCAACATCTCTAATCATTAGAGAAATGCAAATCAAAACCACAATGAGGT
>NW_012148197.1:1543907-1559443 GCF_000956105.1 Propithecus coquereli | reverse complement strand
CTCCTAGGCTCAAGCAATCCTCCTGCCTCAGCCTCCCGAGTAGCTGGGACTACAGGCATGCGCCACCATGCCCGGCTAATTTTTTCTATATGTTTTTAGTTGTCTGATTAATTTCTTTCTATTTTTAGTAGAGACGGGGTCTCGCTCTTGCTCAGGCTGGTCTCGACCTCCTGAGCTCAAACAATCTGCCCGCCTCAGCCTCCCAGAGAGCTAGGATTACAGGCGTGAGCCACCGCGCCCGGCCCAGCTGTTTGACTTTTACTTGGAGTTTGGAAGAAGTTGATTCCAACCCTCGTGGATGACTTTGAGGGGTTCAAGACTTCAGTGGAGGAAGTAATTGCAAATGGGGTGGAAATTGCAAGAGAACTAGAATTAGAAGAGGAGCCTGAAGATGTGACTGAATTGCTGTAACTTCATGGTAAAACTTGAATGGATGAGAAATTGCTTCTTATTGATGAGGAAAGAAAGTGGTTTCTTAAGATGGAATCTATTCTTGGTGAAGATGCTGTGGCCATTGTTGAAATGACAACAAAGGATTTAGAATATTCCATAAACTTAGTTGATAAAGCAGCAGTAAGCTTTGAGAGGATTGACTCCAATTTTGAAAGAAGTTCTGTGGGTAAAATGTTATCAAACAGCATGGCATGCTACAGAGAAATCTTTCATGAAGGAAGAGTTGATGTTACACATTTTGTTGTTGTCTTATTTTAAGAAATTGCCACGGCCACCCCAACCTTCAGCATTCACCACCCTGATCAGTCAGCCGCCATCAACACTGAGGCAAGACCCTCCACCAAAAAAAAAGGTTATGACTTGCTGAAGGCTCAGATCATCGTTAACATTTTTTAGCAATAAAATATTTTTTAATTAAGCTGTATATACTGGCTTTTTTTAGACATAATGCTCTTAAACACTTTATAGTATAAAAATAACGTTTTTATGCACTGGGAAACCAAACTATTTGTGTGCCACACATTATTGTGAGATTCACTTTATTGTGGTGGTTTGAAGCCAAACCCACCGCATCTCCAAGGTGTGCCTGTACTGGAAAGCCCTCTAATTAAATGTCTAGTAACAGTTCTGTACTTTGCTTAGTCCCTCATCTATTGACTTGGAATGAAAACGTTGCTCTCTTATTGAAGATAGTTGTGAGAATTAACTCTAGGGGTGGGAGAGAAGGGAAAGCACATTGCTGGGTTACAGTGCTGAATAAAAACTACAGAGGTGAGGCCGGGCGCGGTGGCTCACGCCTGTAATCCTAGCTCTCTGGGAGGCCGAGGCGGGCGGATTGTTTGAGCTCAGGAGTTCGAAACCAGCCTGAGCAAGAGCGAGACCCCGTCTCTACTAAAAATAGAAAGAAATTAATCAGACAACTAAAAACATATAGAAAAAATTAGCCGGGCATGGTGGCGCATGCCTGTAGTCCCAGCTACTCGGGAGGCTGAGGCAGGAGAGGAGGATCGCTTGAGCCCAGCAGTTTGAGGTTGCTGTGAGCTAGGATGACGCCACGGCACTCACTCTAGCCCGGGCAACACAGTGAGACTCTGTCTCAAAAAAAAAAAAAAAAAAACTACAGAGGTGACAAATATTAAATAAAACAGGCCAGATAAGCCCTTGAGAAACATCTCTTTCTATTTCCAGAAAATTTTAAAACTTTTATTTGTGGCTCTGGAATTCTGCCCTTCACTTTTTTTTTCTAATTGAATAAACTTAGATGAAAATATAAAGCAATTTTTCTTTTCCCAGAAAAAAAAAACTCCAAAGGAGAATGTTCATCTTAGCTATTTGGATATTACACGTCAAGGGAAAATTCCAAGTGTGTTAATACTTAGAAAATGCACATTTCTCTTAAATTTATTTGCTGCTGTGCAGAATTTCCTTTTGCCCTTGTAACATTCTAAATAAGCATGCTACCTCTGACCTACTCTGCAAATATTTCAGCAGTCATTATAAAAGAATAGTGTACACATAGCTAAAATTAAATCAGTTCAAAATTCTCAGGAGTTGAAATCGTGGTTGCTTAAGTTAATGGACTAATCAAACCATAGTTTTAGATGATGTTACTGTAATATTCTAATTACTGCAATCTGATTTTCCTTAGTAATTGTGAAGGTCAAAACTAAAAGCCTGATTCAAAAAGGAAATTAAAAGTTAAAAATAAAACACAAGGAAGACATTTTTATTCCCACATATGTCATGATAAATTATTAAGTTGACCTTGTAAAGTTAAAGAAAGATTTTGCTGTAAATCACATTGGGGTTGACTATAAGCCATGGAAACTGTATTCCAAATCCTTGAAACAGCATAATTTTATTTAATTATGTTATTTTTCAATATAGGTGACTCATTACACACTAAACAAACCAGACTAAATTATGTTTACAAACGTTTTGACTTTTATGCTTTTTGACTTTCATATAAGTACAAGCAGAAGCAAGAAAAAAATCCTTTGTCCAACCACATATCCTGATTTGAGGATGCCAAAAATATGGTCCTGTTATGTACAGGACAAGCCTTAGCAGTAGATAAAGAGGTTACTTAGAAAAGAAGACAGAATAATGGCCAGCAAACATATAAAAAAATGCTCAACATCTCTAATCATTAGAGAAATGCAAATCAAAACCACAATGAGGTATCACCTAACCCCGGTGAGATTGGCCTCTATCAAAAAAACACAAAACAACAAATGTTGGCGAGGATGTGGAGACAGGAACACTTCTACACTGCTGGTGGGACTGCAAATTAGTGCAACCTCTGTGGAAAAGAATTTGGAGATACCTCAGAGAGCTAAAAATAGAAATACCATTCGATCCAGCAATAGCACTATTAGGCATCTACCCAAAAGAGCACAAAACATTCTACGATAAGGACATCTACACCCGAATGTTTATGGCAGCACAATTCACTATTGCAAGAGTGCCCGTCAATCCATGAGTGGATTATCAAAATTTGGTATATGTTTACAATGGAATATTACTCAATCATAAGAAATGACAGTGATCTAGCACCACTTACACTTTCCTGGGTTAAACTTAAGCCCATTATCCAAAGTGGGACACCACAAGAGCAGAAGAACGGGATCCATTTGTACTCACCATCGAATTGGTATTAACTAATCAACACATAAATGCACATATCAGAACAACATCTATTGGATGCTGGGGAAGGGGGAGGGCGGCAGGAGGAGGGAGGAGGGGACGGGTATTTGTATACACAAGGAGTGAAATGTGCACTACCCGAAGGATGGACATATTTGAAACATGGACTTGGCGGGGGGAACCAAGGGCAACACATGTAACCTAAACATCTGTACCCCACAATATGCTGAAATAAAAAAAAAAAAAAAGAGGTTACTTAGGCTATTTGTGGGTTTGGAAAAAGGCCTCTTTATTCTCACAAAATATATCCCTAATCACCGTCCCATGCTTAAAATACCATTAATAAGGAACAAAGTTCTTCAGTCTCTGATGGAAAATAGGATTAAAATCCAGAAATTTCTAGGATCTGTAAGATAAGATTAATGTTTATCTCTTTTCTCAATTTTTAAAAATTTTAAGCATACAGAAAAATTGAAAGGTATATTTTTCCGCCTGTTTCCAACAATTGTTAACATTTTGCTATACTGGTTGTTTTTCTGTGAGTGCGTGTATAAGATATGAAAGTAAGTTGTAGACATCATGACACTTCACTTCTAAATACTTCAGCACAAATCTCCTAAAAACAGCATTCTCCTACATAATGCACAGGCCATTTTCATACTTAGGAAAACTGAGTCATTTCCTGATATTAATATCTAATACACATATTCAAATTTCTCCATATTTTCCCCAGAATCTGTCATTTATAGCTTTCTTTTTCCATCCACCAGGATCCAATAAAGGTCCATACATTATTTTTGGTAATGTCTTTTTAGTCTGTTAAACATAAAGCTGTCTCTCCATCTTTTTGATGTTTTTATTTTTTTTATGACATTGATATTTTGAAGACAACAGGCTAGATGTCTTAAACGCTGTCTCGTCTTCTGAATGTATCTAGTTATTTATTCATGGTGTCATCTAACTTTTCCCTGTTTTCTGAATTTCATATAAACTGGAAGTTTGGTCTACATTTTAGGTCAAGTTTTAGCAAGAACCCTTGGTGGGTGATGCTTATGCATGCCATATTACAATGTGTCAAGAGGCCCATATATTAATACATATGCTGTCTGGAAGGTATCCAGCCATTGTTAATGTATTTTTCATATTATGTGGCTGGATACTTTCCGGACAGCCCTAGTTGTTTTTTTTTTTTTTTTTTGGGTTAGGTTTTCCTTTTTTTGCCCGGCTGGAGTGTAGTGGTGTGATCATAGCTCATTGTAGCTAAGAACTCCTGGGCTGATGCGATCCTCCCACCTCAGCCTGCTGATGTGCTGGGATTACAGCCTTGCACCACTGCATCAGGCCAAAGGACTTCTATATGCACGGAAGTATAAATTATTCCTAGCAGGTCCTTTTCTGGGCCCAGATTTTTAATTGAAAGCAATTAGGCCTCAAGATTCTCAGCAAAATTGGCAAAAAAGTTCTTCATGTGCTCGGGGAATTCACCCGCTTAGTGTAAGCAGCAAGATTTAGCACTGAGTAAAGTGATGAAGACCATTTGCTGGAAAACTTAAAATTTCCAAAATATATATGGATCATAGATTTAAACACACTTCTATTCTGATAAGGCTGGTCTATGACAAGGACAAGCGTAATGCAGCGTAGCAGCTCTGACTTGGGATCTGAGACCTAAATTCTAGTCCTACCTCTGTCACCAAATAACTGTGTGACACTGGGAGCCATTAACCTCTCTGGGCTTTCATTGATTCCCAGTGTGGCACAGGCATTATCCCAGCTGACCTAAGATCCCTAAAATATTAGATCCCTAATATTTTGTAAATATTACAGAAGCACTAATGTGATTGAATGTCAGTGTACATTTCTTATTGAGACAAAGAACAGCACTTGGATTTTACTTCTTGCGTTCCTTATGGGGCAACCAGGGAAGTACAGCCATTCTCACATTGAAGCTTTGCTCCTTATCCAATATTTAGACAATTTTGTCATGCAGTCTGAATAGGGTGCTTCTGTCTGGGGTGTTATGGATTCTTTCCCACCTGTTGCAAAGACTCAGACGTTGGATCGTCAATGGGAAAGATATGTAGAATGTTGGGGTTGGGCTAAAACTTTATTCCCTTCTGAATTGTTTGTAACCTTGTGTGGTTGGGAAAATCTGAGTCAACTTTTCCAATTGCTAATGAGGAGAATGGGCTGGAGAGCTGAGTGGTGGAATCTGGAGTCAGGGCCCTGCCTTCTGTCCCTAATTTAGGAGAGCCCTGACCACTGCAACTGCAGAAAGACTGAGGACAATGGGCTCAGTGAGGTTTCTGTCTCACTCTATGGAGACCTGCCTAAGTGCTGACCACAGAAGGCAGCAAAGCCCCCCTATCCTATCCATTCACCCTATCCCACCCACCCACAAAAGTCTCCTAGAAAGACTCTGGCCTGTGTGTGCAAGGAAGATAGGGAGGATGGGTGGAGAAGAGCTGACTTGTCTCCAAGACTTTTATAATAAATATTACCCTCCTGAGTGAAAGTGTGAGGGGAGTCAGGAATTGGCCGGTGGGAGGATATGCAGTGGAGTGTGTACAGATACAAAAAAAATAGGACTAGAGAGGTGGATGAAAGCAGTGGAAAGTGTTGGAAGGAAAATTTTCCCTCTACTAGTTTAGGGTTCAATAATGGGGGGCTGCAAATTAACTGGAGAAAATTTTAATTCACATGCACACAGGAGCATTCAAATGAAGGGGCTGGCTGACCAGCTAGAGATAAGGTTTATATGCCAACTTTACAGGGGAAAAGAGGGAGAGAGAGGGCTTCTATGGGAGACAAATAGCTTTTAGGGTAACAAATGGAAGGTATGACAATTTGTTATAATGTTTTTTTATGCAAGTGCTAATAGTCTCCTTCCTTGCTGGAAACTCTTCCAGAGAAGGGAGTTATGGCAGCTAGAAAAAGGAAGCTCAGAAAAGGCTTCTTTCTGAATCTGCTGTATCTCAGATGTCTTCTGAGTTAAGTTTAAAATAGTCTTCACACCATTTTGGTGGGTTGCAAGTCCCTACAAAAGTCAAGAATGTGAAGCACCTGGGAGGTTGAAAGGAAGACAGGAACAAAGTGCACAGGTATTTCTGTGTCCTGGCCTCCTTTTCTGAGCTCCTGGTCATTGAACACCATCTGTGTGCCTTCATGGGGGCAAAGGAAGAGACTGATTTATTTATGATTTCTGACATTTTTTGAATTCTCAAGGGATTTAGGAAAGTCCTGTGTTAAGTTTATTTCATCTGATTTCCTTGGGTGAACAATCAGGCCTTATCCTTAATCGCAGGATGGGCATGGGGTGGGAATCTGGGGAGAGGGGGACAGGGATACAGTTGGGAGGCTGGCCCACTTCATCAAAAGGGAGAGACAAGCAATTAAGCTAAGAAGTATTTAAATAGCACCCAAGCCTCTGAAACTCAGGGTCTGGAATCCAAGTTTTCTGGCCTTTAGGGCATTGTGCAAAATCCACATGGTTAGTTAGGCAGTTTGTTTGATGGATGTGGGAGGATTGGACTAGAACATATGAAAAGCTTGGTGGGTTGTTTTTGAGTATAATTTGCTTAATTGTTTCTGGCTGGTAAGTATACCCAGAGGCTTTATATTGACGTATGTGATTCAACAAAAACAAAAAACAGTAAGGTCATTATTGACTTGTGGTTTAATGGCTCTAAATAAATTAACTTCTTTTGGATCAATTCAGCACACTGATGATATTTGTAATCTATTGACTTTTTTTATGCTTCTCCCCTAAGTTGCAACTTTAATATGTAACTTTGGAGAAATCACTTTATATCCACCAAGCAACCTCAAAAAGCATACACATGCACATAAAAAAGCATCTCAAGAAAAAGCTGGGCCCTCACCTCAGATTCCAGTTGGGGTTTTAGATTGTCATGCCAAGTTTTAGTTGAAATAGGATCTTTATTTAAAAAATATTAAGAGCATTTGGTGCAAGATGCATATTCCCTATGAGTCAGCAGTCCATGCTGCATCAAATTGTGTAACTGCTATGAACTGAAAAACGTGCCTCCCCCAAATTCATATGTTGATGCCATCACCCCCATGTAGTTGTTTGGAGATAGCGATTTTAGGAGGTAATTGAGTTAAAGAAGTCATAAGTGTGGGGTCCCAATCTGCTGGGATCAATGGCTTCATGGGGAGTGGAAGCCCGCTTTCTCTGTGTACTCACGGCACACACAGGAAAAGTCACGTGAGCACCCTGGGAGACTGTGGCCCATGGCAAGCCAGGAAAAGCGCCCCCACCAGGAACCCAATCCTCTGGCACCTTGATCTTGGACTTTCCAGCTTCCAAACTGTGAAAAACTAAATTTCTGTTGCTTAAGCCACCCAGTCTACGGCATTTTGTTACGGCAGCCCAAGCAGACTGACAGAGTGATCTTAAGCAAGTTACTTATCAATGTCTCTGAGCACAGTATGTAAAATTTGTGGGTCAAGGTGAATAAAACCTAAGTTCTCTTCCAGCTGTAGTATTACTATGATTTTAATTGAAATCATCTTGGCTCCAGAAGAGAGCCAAAATAGTTTTTATTTTAAAAAAATCTGACTTTCAAATTTATAGAAAAGTTACAAAGTGGTACAGAGAAGTTCCATAGATCTTTTACTCAACTTTTAACATATTTCCCCATTTTTCCATATTCTCTCTCTAATATGTACATGTATGCATATATGTATCTATGTATATAATAATATGCATGGATATTATTATTTTTCAGAATCTATTGATAGTGGATTATCTTCCATCCCTTAATACTTCAGTATGTGTTTCCTAAAATGAAGATATTTTCTTACCCTAACTATGGCTGCCAACTGCAGGAAATTTAACATTGATATAACACTTTGATCTAATCTACAGCCCATGTTTCAATTTGATCAATTGTCCCAATAACATCCTTTAAAGCATTTCTCCTTCCAGAATAGGAACTAGTCCAGGATTACACATTGCATTGAGTTGTCATGTTTCTTTAGCCTCCTTGTATCTGGAACAGTTTCTCAACTTTTCTTTACTTTTATGACCTTAACAATTTTGAGTAATATATGCTAATTATTTACTAAAATGACCTTTTCGGGGTTTGTTTAATGTTGCCTCATGATTAATTCAAGTTCTGTATCCCAGGCTGGAACACTGTGTAAGTGCGTTGTGTCTTTTTTCAGAGCATCCCATTAGGAGACACATGGTGATGGAATGTCCTTCATGGGTGATGTTAACTTTGATGACCAAATCAAGGCACTGTCCAGTTTTTCCGCGTATAATTGTTATTTTTTCCCTTGCAAGTATTAAGCAATCTGTGGAGAGACTGAGGCCCTGCAATGATCCTGCTCCTTTTACAACTTCTCCTTTTCCCCCCGAGACTTAACAGCCATTGATGATTCTCGATGCAACCCATCTTTGCTATGGTGCTTAGAAAAGGGTGATTTCCAGTGCCACACCCTCCACGTTTACCATTCGGCACAACTCACTCAGCGATAACAAGAGTCCTCACCACTCCCTGCCCCTGCACCACCACACATGATTGTTGTGCTCACGGATTTGTATTTTATTCGAGGAGTAAATCCATTCATTACTCTTCTTGTTTTGGTGCTCAGCTTATCCCAGCTTGGGCCAGTAGGAGCCACTTCAAACTGCCTCCCATGTCCTTTTGATATACCCCCATTGTTTTTTTTTAATATTAATACTTCTGAGAAATATTGATCAAAACTAGAGACAAGTAAAAATAAGTGCTATTTTTTTTTTTATTTCAGCATGTTATGGGGGTACAGATGATTAGGTTACATATGATCCCCTTACCCTCCCTCACCCCCGAGTCCGAGCTTCAAGTGTGTCCATTCCCCATAAGTACTATTTTTTGTGTGTGTGCTGTGGGGTCTCAGAATCAAAGTGAAGGACAGATTACGATTGACAGTGGTCAAAAACCGATTAGATATTATTACTATATATGACAGACTCTCTTTAGTTGTATTCTTCTTAGATGTGTCAGTTCTCATAATTGGTTTTCATAGTTATCACAGTAATTAGACTGGAGTTAGCCATAATCCTTGGGCTTATTTGGAAAACTGGACTGCAGCCTACACATGGTTTCTTTTCAACATCAAGTATTCTTCAATATCTTTATCCTCATTTCGAATGCCAACTACCTTGTCATTTGTCCTTTCTTACTATGATGTGTGTGCACAGATTTTTGCTTCGTTTTATTTAGCCTGTGGCACTTTGTCTCTTTGGATACTGTGATGATTCTTCTTGTGTCTGCAATCTTGCTGAGTAAAGCAAGGTTTTCTCCCAAACTCATAAGAATTTTCATTCACTCTCTTTGTTCACAGTGCTCTTAGTGTCTCAGGAATTTTTCCCAATGCCCCCAGGCCAAAAGAAATAGCGAACACTTCCTTTTATTAAGTACTCAAGTCCAAACAACTTAATAAGTATTTATGTCCAACAATTTTGTAGCTACTTGAACAAAAATTACACACATAAATTGCAAGAAAAGTTATATTTTCATTTCATTCTTGAACAATCACAATTACCTACCAGTGGGATGTGTACACCATAGTCAGTGTACAATTTCTCAAGCCTTGGAAGCAGATGGGCACTTCAACCCTAATTTCCTATTCCCCACTGATTTTCTTAGGTACTTTTTAAGCACAACTGCTGAAAACCTAGCTTTGCAAAGAGATGATGTCACTGAAAGAAATGTAATCTATTGCTGAAACTGTGAAGCACCTGGTCGTTTACATAGTGTTCCACGGATGTCAGATATCACTGTGATTCCCTCAACAATGTGACATTCTGCAGCACCTCTGTGTATTCACTGCAGCAAGCCAGGGTGCTTGGCTGCACAGTTTGGGAACCATGGCACTAAGTCCCAGAAGCTTTCAGTCTCTTGTAAAACAGCAACAACAAATATGGGGTTGATTTTCAAAATCTTTTTGCTAATAGCGAAATCCGTAGAGTACATTGTATAGCACCAAGATGGGGCTCTTTTCCACAAAGATCACATTGTTTATTTTCCAGTCATTCCAGGACACTTTCAGCTTTTAACAGTGACAAAGGCTACTACTTTGGAGGAATTCTGAGGCAACATATATAAATAAGGACTGTCCTGAGCAGAGTGGCACGTGTGGCCACTCAGCATATCCGTGACATACATCATAACACTTACATTCTGAGATCAACCTTTACTCAACAAATGATCAGCATTACAATGGAGTTTCTATTATCTTACAATTTGCCAAGGGATCTTGTCACATTAAATTGCAAAACACATGTTTATTGGATGTGCTCTTCCTTCTCCTCTCTCTCTTATCCCTGCTCCTCCATTTCACCTCACACCCTGTTCCCCATATTCCCACTCCAAATCCCATCAAAACTTACCTGTCACTTTCCTAGTCACCCAGGTTTTGATTTCCCAGGTGACAACAACACATGAAGCCACAGGTTTGCAGATGTGACTAGAAGACCAAAACAGGGACACTAACAGTGTCACAGAGCCCATGTGTGTTATCCTATCTCCCTCTCACATCTTGTACATTTTGAGACTTCCTTGATTCAATTTTAAACTAAAGATATAACTTTTGTAAAATTGAAGAAGCTGAGCTATCTCATGATTCAATCTAGGAAAGAACAACTGGATCACAGCCTTAAAAGTCATGGAAAAGAATTCAAGTCTTTCCGCCAATGTTTTGAGAAGGTGAAAGGTAGCAACACTTGTAACACACAAGAAAGCCTGTAAGAGGCCTCTTTGACCATCTCTTTTTCTGTGTATGACTTTCACAGGCAGCTGCCCCGATTTCTCCTTTCTCCACTCCAAGCCCCCCAATCCCTTCTCCAAACTCTGTTCTACCCCAGGCTCCCTTTGGTCTCTCTCCCCTCCTTAGCTACTGACTTCTTTTCAAATCTCAAGCTCTTCTGTTATTTGGATTTGGTACAATAAAGGAAACCAGAAAGAGGCTCTCCTTCCTGTAAAGGAGGAGGTTTGGTGGTGACAACAGAGATTGCAAACATTTCTAATTTTCTTTTTGTCCTTTTTCTTTCACATTTGAATCCATCTATCCATCCAAATTGGCTGTGAAACTTCCACTTAAATGCAAAGCTCTAAAGAGCAGGCTAAAAGGGTGCTGGCAAAATAAAGATCTCTACCTGGAGAGAAGTACAACTTAATTGGGGAGAAAAATAAAAAATAAAAAAACCAGGGTATGTTTGGGAATTGAAGAATGTCTGTGCCTGGCATGAGTGGGTGCTTCAGAAACATTTGCAGACTCCTGTAGGAAGTACCATGGACTTTGAATAATCATGGTGAGCGAGCTCACCGAGTATTAGCCAAGCAGGCTCCATGCAGCGAGGTGACAACTAAGGGGGACACTGCTAGGACCCAGTAGCTTGCAGAGGCTACAAACTCCTCACTCCTGGTCTGACGATGCCTGCCTCCACTCCTTCCTCCGATCATGTTCTTGGTCAGCTGGGCTCTGGAATTTCTCCGGGAGCACACTGACAAATGTGTGCGGCCTCAGGCCCAGGTCGGCGGGAAGGAGCAACCCCACTGGGCAGGAGGCGCAGCTGGCCCCGCCGGGCTTGGGGCGCTGAGGTGGCATTTCAGAAAGTAAGCAACTCAGGCTTGGAACAAGCGAGGCTGCGGAACGCTGTAAATGATTATCGGGAAGAGACGCGCCCAACTCTTGCACGCCAAGTGCTCAGTGATAGTTTACTCAAAAGAAAACGAAAAGCGCGCCGAAATAGCTCAGTTGGGAGAGCGTTAGACTGAAGATCTAAAGGTCCCTGGTTCGATCCCGGGTTTCGGCAGCTGTTTTTTCCTTTTAATCTGAAGGAGCTCGAATTTCCTAAAACCCTCTGTCTGCGTTACCCTGGCTCATTTCATCCAAGCCCACGACAGAACTCGGACTTGAAGGGCGAATGAGAACCAGAAACAGCCTTTCCCAGCCGCCCCCGAGAGGGCGGCCACTCGCCGCCACCACTTCCGGGCCGCCTCCCCTCAGGGACCGAGGCGCTGCCGTGCGCGCGCGCTCCGAGCCTGGCCCCCGAGCCGCCCCCCGCGCCGGGACACTGGGAGATCGCGCGGCCGCCGGGAGTCCCAGGCCCCGCCCACCCCTGGAGAGGAGACGGGCGCGCGCGGGGGTCGCGGGGGCGCGCATCGCCGGGGCGCCGGGGAGAGGGAGGTGGTCCCAGTGGGAGGCTGGCGTGATCTGGGGGCGAGAAAGACGACTTCATCCTAAATTTCGTTCTATTCCTTCCAAGTATCCGAATTTCAAGAACAAGCAACAAACACCCTGCTGCTTTGTCACGCGGCCCCATGGGGCGCTGTCCTTGAACGGGACCCGGCGTCGGTGTTTCTGGCGAGAGGGCGCGGAGGCTGGCCCGGGGTGCGCGACCAGGCTCGCTCGCGCGGTGGTACAGGCGTGGTAGCTCTACAGCTCCCTAACATTTTAGACCCAACGGCTTCATTTAGGGTCTGCACTGGCGGTTCTCAAGCTGCGGTCCCCAGATCCGCAGCACCTGCGCCACCCAGGAACTAGTTAGAAATGCAGATTCTCGGCCCCACCCCAGACCCGCGGAATCGGAAGCTCTGGGGTGGGGCCCAGCGAGGGGTGTTGAACCCTCCAGGTGGTTCCGGCGCAGCTTCCCCGGATCTCAGACGGGACACTCCTGTCTATTTCTGAAAGAGCCCTTTCCTAAGACTTTTTGCGAATCAGCTTTTTCCTTTTGCTTTCTTTTTGACCTGCACGTGTGAAACAAAACTTTGACATGTGCTCGAAATTAATTTTTCTGATAATTTTTGCTTTCACATTTGGGGATGGGGCACGCAGCGGCAGCAACTTCTCTACCCACAGGTGGGAGCCCACCCAAGGCCAGACTAGGTGGTGTGAAACAAGTGGAGGTCCTAGGCGCCTGAGTTCATATTGCATGGCTCGTGGGAACCCAGCGAGGACCCAGGGATCGAAGTTGCAGGGATGCAGATTTGAATTAAAAGATGAAGAAATTTCTTGCATTGAATCTGTATATTAAAAATAGTAATAAGAAGAAATGTCAATCTATTGGTGTCATTAGAAAATGGAATAGTCAATTTAGTGAGGTGGTAAGTTGCTTGGTCAGCGAATGAAGGACATTCACTTGTGGGATTTATGAAATTAGGTTTTGCTTATTTTCTGGTTCTATTGTTTTGAGGGGGAAAGGCAACTCACATTTACGAAGTACTGTGTGCTCTCCGTTGTTCATTCATTCGCTAATTGGACATTAATTCCTGACCCCCTACTCTGTGTCAGCGTTATTTGGTCTTCACCACAACACCATGAAGTAGATATTATCATCCTCATTTTACAAATAACAGCCCTGCTAGGGATGCAAGGATTGAACATAAAATATGTCAGGCATCTGACATTGACTACCTCTTAAATGTTACTGTAAGTGATTAGCTGTTGGGATGTGTAATTAAGTGAAGGAAATTAGAAATATTTTACCCCCAAAATATATTTCTTCGACATATTTTGAGATGGCTGCCACGAGTCTTACAGATAGGAGTAACCCCACAAAGCTGTCTTTTGGGAGGTGGGGAATTTACATCTCTACAGAATGTGCATTAATACAGCCAGGTCTGCCCTTCTCATCTGGAAAAGATTAACTGAAAGCCTGACACCTTTAAAGGACTGAAGAAACTTTTCCCATCTAGTCTGTCTGTGGGCTGCTACCAGTAAGGTTTCATTTATATGACAAGACCACCTTTGGTAGCTAATCAAGCCTTTTCCTCAGACCCCTCGCCCCCCCCCAAAAAAAACCCTGTTTTTCTGCTTTCAATCCCTCATTCTTTAGGAACTTTTGTTCCTCACTGAGGAGTTGAGTCTTCATTCTGAGGGTTTCTGTGTATATGTGTTAAATACATTTGTATCCTTTTCCTCCTAGTAATCAATCTGCCTCATGTCCGTGATTTTTCAGCGAACCTTAGGGGGACAACAGCCTTGCTCCCTACATAACACAGGTGTGCATAAACATGAAGGTAGTTACATGAGGCAACTATAAGCTTTTGTCTGGTGAATCAGAAAAAGCTCTATGGGGGAGAGGGTCTTGATTGTGTCCTCACAATCAAGAGGAGGAAGATTTCTTAGATATGGAAAGATTTTACTAGAGTGCAACCGGCTAGCATGCGTCTACATGGGAGGGGAAGGTTGTGGAGGCTGGAGGCAAGAATGACTGTTCATGTCAGACAACCTGAGCACCCAGCCAGGTAATGAGACAGGTACTAACTACTGGTGTGTGTGGGGAAAGACTGGAGGCACACACCTGGTTAGTGTCACAGGTAAAGCCAGACACTAAAGTGGTAAAGATGGATTGTAATCAGTAACATACTACTGCAATGGGAAAAGGATCCAGCATGAACTGAACTCAACTTTCATTTGTACAGAGGTAACTAGACATTTTTATGAGACAATGAGGGATTAGGAAGAGGGATCAGGGGGAGCTTGAGCAGAGTCAGGGAAGTGCAAAATGACAAAGGGTTAGTCAGTGTGAATGCTGACTAGGTCAGCAGTGTCTGTGAGCTGGTGATTATCATTGAAGTTAAGATTCTGTCCTCCCATTGAGACTGGGAGACACAGGCTATATCTTTCCTGATGACTACATTTCAAAGGAATAGCTTTCAGGTTCTAGAGAAAGATTTTCCTGAGTTGTAAGGAGTACATATCCGTCTCAAAGGGACGGAGGAAGGATTTCTTAGGTAGATAGTGAGGGACCTCTGGTTCTCCTAGGGACAAAAGTAGGTGCTTTGCCTTAGTGCTGCCTGGAGCAATTGCCACACCTGGGGAAGAAGGACAGGGCAGGTGCCCTGCCTTGGTGCTCCCCCACCTTGATCCTGCCCCAAGCAATTGCCACACCTGGGAGAAGGAGGAACACCCTGCCAATCTGCCAAAGAATGCAAGGAAGTCCCCAACCTGGGGGCAAGACAGCCCAGGCACAATAGGGTCTGGAAATTGACCTACAGTAACCTAAGGCTAATTATCATGTCATTGACTCTCCATCAACGTGGTTCAATGGTGACATTTGAACCACCAGGAGAGCCCATTCCAGACAATATAAAACAGGGCTCCAGACCATAACCAGGGCCTCTTGTTACGACAAGGGGCCTGTTTGTCGTCTGTGTGGAATACATCTTGCCCTTGCTCTATAAACCTATCTTGTTCTTCCTCAATAAACTTCATTTCATACTGGCCTTGTTTTTGGTATGTCTGGTCATTCTGCAGCCAAGAGCACACCAAGAACTGAGAACAGACTGCCAACTTGACAGATTAATGGTTGTAAGTCCTTTTTAGTATTAATAAATGCTCTAAGATATAACGAGGAGGAAATGGACAAATTCCTGGAAACATACAACCTCCCTAAGTTCACCCAAGAGGTAACAGAATAT
>NW_012148197.1:1539697-1540902 GCF_000956105.1 Propithecus coquereli | reverse complement strand
CTCTGTTGCCTGGGCTAGAGTGCTGTGGCATCAACTTAGCTCACAGCAACCTCAAACTCTTGGGCTCAAGCAATTATCCTGCCTTAGCCTCCCAAGTAGCTGGGACTACAGGCATGCACCACCATGCCTGGCTAATTTTTTTTCTATATATTTTTAGTTGTCCAGCTAATTTCTTCCTATTATTAGTAGAGACGGGGGTCTCACTTTTGCTCCAGCTGGTCTCGAACTCCTGAGCTCAAGTGATCCACCCGCCTCGGCCTCCAAGAGTGCTAGGATTACAGGTGTGAGCCACCACACCCAGCGCAGAGCAGGTAGGGTTTATAGGCCAAGGTTGAGGCCTAGTCCAGAGGAGGGTTCAGAGAAGCTGTTACTGAAAGTTTGGTACTTTTCCCCAAGGCCAAATCAGTGAGAACAAAGAATGAGGACAAGTGGTTTAAGGAAAAAGAAAGAGAAGTTTATTAATTTGCCGGCAAATGAGGAAGGTGACAGACTAGCATCTCAAGAGACCATCACCCTGCCTTTAAGCAGAAATACAGGGCTTTTTAAAGGGAGGTTTTCATCTGTTGGGCTGGGTCTATGTGACCAGGGTCACATGCTATGGCTTCAGGCTATTGTTGTTTAACTATAATTGGTGGTTTTGGTCAACCTCATCTCCAGTGACCACATCTCATGACCCTTGTCCAGACAATTCTGTTGTGCCATATCCTGTGGTTTAAGATAATAGAAAACAAACAGCAAAGAACATTTTCTGCCCCTTCGATTACTGGCCTTGAGAAGGAATGCAGATTTTAATTCCCAAAAAGGGTGGGGAGTTTTAAAGAGACAATTTGTAAAACATTTCACTGCTCCCTTGCAGACCTTTACCTCTGTTACATAGCCTGGCTAGAGACTGGTCAAGGGGAGAATCCTTGTCATTAGAAGTCTGGGGAGGGGAGGGTGAAGGAGGATGGTTTAGGTAATCCTCTACTGGTTGCTTGTGAAGGGTTTTTCAGGCCTTGTGGCAAGCAGGTAGGCAGCATTAACAAAATATATACACAGACACAATGTACATATGAAATAAAGGAAGAACAACCAAATGCAAAAAGCAAAAGCTGTGTATTTAGAGCTGCAGCAAGGGAGTCAGCCACCATCAATTGCATCTGGCAGAGACTCAGATGCAGGCAGGGGAGTGGGAGAGCTTTGCAGTGGGTGAAGTGGCTTCCTGA
>NW_012148197.1:1532064-1538587 GCF_000956105.1 Propithecus coquereli | reverse complement strand
GACTACTTTTGTATAAAAACTTCAGAATACATAAAGCACATGTTTCAGCTATCATGGAGTCAAAGATGCCATTTAGATCTCACATATTAAACAGCTGCAGTATAGCTTACAACAGCACAAATATACCTTACACATAAATATTAATACTATTTCATCCTTTGTGTATTCAAAAGTCAGAAGGAACTGCATGGTTTTCAAGGTACTTTAACTTATGTGTGGTCATTAAAACCAAATAAGTAATTCAAGTATTGTCCTATAAAGGCAGGCAATTAATCCAATATCACTCCTAAAATCAAAGACATGAAAATAAAGGCAGAAAACTGTGTTTCTCCATCTTTCATTTACACAGGTAGCTATCAGGACCTTACTGTAGAAAATATACAATTATTATACATGTTTTCCCTAGACCATAATGGAGTTTCAGAAACTACAAAAGGTGTCAAGATCCATAGTTTGCTTCATCAAATGCTCTTCTAGCTCGTTTCAATTCTTCATTCATAGTAAGCAAGTCTTTAACCCTAGCAAACTTCCTTGGGTCCTTTCAAATCAAGAAGAAGGTATCTTCAACTTGTACTTGATCTTGTCTTCCAATTGACATTGCCCTGTGAGTCATTTCACTGATGAACTCTATGACAAGGTCTCCAAGAATATCTATTGATTCAGTATAAGGATTCTGGTCATCTCCAAAGCCATACATCATACATCTCAATTCTTTAGAAAAACGTCTCTTTCTTTTACCCTGTCTACCTTCTGCACCTCCTCCAATTTCTTCATTTTCTTCCCCAAAGATGGGGTCTTCCTTCTCATCTGCCATCCCACCAGCCCACGAGCCTCTAATTCGATACTTTTTATTGCCTTTCTCTGAAGTGTGATGTGCTGTGTTAGATGACAAATGCTTCCCAGAAGTGAGGGCTGAGAAGACTGAACATCAAGTGTCTCCTGGGAACCCACTGATGCCAAGCAGCTCCTGGTAGCACTCTGTAACATATGAGGCCACGAAGGGTGAAGGGTAGAAGTGTAGGGTCAGCCTTTACTTTAGAAAAGAAATGCTTTCAATGGAAAAGAACAGCACCATCATTAAACATTCATGAGAGTTAATGCTCAGCCCAGCTCTTAAAGGTTGTGAATGTCTCCTCTTGCTTCAGGCAATTTATCCAGGGTGGGAAGGGGAAGGCATCTTCTCAAATTTCCTTGGAAAACATTTTAGAAAGCAACCTGGAACATCTGGCTTGTTTGTGAAATTTCTAAGGTGACACACAAATGTATTGCTGAGTAAATGTTTATTTCTTAATTGTTCTGGATGCTATATTCATTTTAGGCTAGAACTATGATATAGCAAAGCTGTTATAATTATTATGTCCAATAAAACCAGATGAGCATTTAATAATTCATTGAGGCCCTTTGTGTAAAATTGCAAGGAGTTGTCAAAATCACAAGGGGTTTCCATGTAGGTCCAGTTGCTTGTCCCACAAAAATCTAATTTTTGAGACAATGAGGATTGACGAGGAAGAAAGGAATTTTTAATATGATAGATATCTTGCTGGGAGAACGGCAGAAGCTGCCTCAAATCTGTCTCTCCCACTAAAGGGTATCATGGGCTTTGAAAGGAAGGGCAATGTATATCTCACAAGGGTGGCTACATGCATTGGGCAGGTTGTGGGGGATGGTGATTCTTGCTGTCGGGATGTCTGTTCTGTGGCCTTCAGAATCTCAACTCCTTTGTCTTGTGGAAAATCCATCATTTTAGGCTGGGGTGAGACACACACCTATAATCCCAGTACTTTGGGAGGCTGAGGCAAGGGAATCACTTGAGGCCAGGAATTCAAGTCCATCATTTCTCGGAAACAATTTAAAGGGTCAAGTAGTTAGTTAGGGGAGAGGTTTATAAAAAACATAGAGTGGTTCATGGAGCCAGTTATGTAATCAGTGTGTACATGTATTAATGCCCATTTTATTAGTCTTGGATCAAACTTCTACTCTTTTAAAGGTATAGTGGTTTATAGTTGTTTACTTTCATGTTATAATAGTTGTCATATCTCAGATTTATTTCATGTTGAGTTCTTAGCCATAAATACAACTCCTATTTGGATTTGCTTCAGATTCCAGGAATGTTTGGATCCTGTATAATCATGCTTAATATGTGCTATCAGAATGGATTCCTTTACTGAGCTCCCTTATCTAACTGAGAAACTTGGAAGACTGTTTTCAGTCCCTGGCTGTTGGAGTCTGATGCTTAGAAGGCAACAGGCAGCCCAGGGAATGAAGCAGACAGTCTGAGCAAGGGCAAAGCACTTTGTCTTCCTAGATACGCAAGTCACACCTTAGTTCTGTAAATTCCAATTTTCACATAATGAATTGTCTTAAAGTGGGGAACACAAATATTTTACTATTTACTACCTAAATATATTCTACAATGCACTTTGAGCAAACCCTCTCCCCTATATACTTTACTGGCTTTCTAGTCCAAAGGATCAAGAAGAACAATAGTCACCATTTATGGAGTGCTCTCTGTGTGCCAGGCAATCTGATAAGCACTTTGCTTGCATAATCCCATTATATTATAACCCTTTGAATTGGGAGGCACAATTGAATATAAATACATGAAAAAAATACATACTACTACATTGGAGTGCTGTTGTGAAAAGCCAGCTAATGATGAGATGTCTTAAAATGGAATATATAAGCCATAAAAACAAAGTAGTAGCTCTTCTTTCATATGTTGCATTAGCAAGATCCACGTAGAGCATTGTGTTCAGTTTTGATTAACTCAACTAAAAGGAAAGGGTTAACAAAGAACAACAACATGATTAAGGAAAAGGATGTTACCAAAAGTTTGGTACTTGTCCCTGAGGCCAAATCAGTGAGAGTGGAAGAAGGACAAGTGGTTTGCGGAAAAGGAAAGAGAAGTTTATTAATTTGCCGGCAAATGAGGAGGCCAGCAGACTAGCATCTCGAAGACCACCATTCTGCATTTAAGCAGAAATACAGGGCTTTTTAAAGGGGAGTTTTCAGTGGTTGAGCTCGGGTCTATGTGACCAAGGTCACATGCCATGGCTTCAGGCTATTGTTGTTTAACTATAATTGGTGGTTTTGGTCAATCTTATCTCCAGTGACCACATCTGGTGACCGTTGTCCGGACAACTCTGTTGAGCCATCTCCTGTGGTTTAAGATACTAGAAGACAAATTGCAGAGAACATTTTTCTGCCCCTTTGATTACTGGCCTTGGGAAAGAATGCAGGTTTTAATTTCCAAAAAGGGTAGAGAGTTTTAAAGAGACAATTTGTAAAACGTTTCACTGCCCCTTTTCAGAACTTTACCTCTGTTACAAGGAGATTCATTTTACAAAAAGCAACAATAAATAGATATGAAACAGATTTGCCAAGAGGAAAGAAGCTAAGGGCAAATTGATTATTGTCTTCAAATTATTGTTTTTCAGGAGTATATAATTTCTAGGACGATGACACAAGAAAGAATGGTCTTAGATAGAGGCAGGAGAGATTTCTGTTAGAGAGAGACAGGAATTGTTCAGTCGAGGTGATAAGATATTTGATCTAGTTTTGTGATAGGAAAGTGTCCAAGATTGGGTAGGCTAGAAAATTGCTATGGAGTAGATGGGTCTGTATTTAAAGAGGACTGCTAGCCAACTTTTGGCACTTTTGGAAAATTGTCTTCTGAGCTTCTTTGTGGTTGTTGCTGCTGATAGTTCAGGAAGGAAGGGAGTTGGGGTAGCAGGAGGTGAGGATAGTGGTGGTGACAAAAAGAGTGTTGGCCTCACTGGGATTAATCCTATTACCTCATTATCTCTTAACACTAAGCATATTGTGAACTAAAATAAAATATTAGCCCCCCAGCTGATTGAATGGACCCCTTCTTGGCCAAGGGACCCCAGAAATATCCTAAAGCTGAGTTGCTGGCCATGAGAAGGGAGGTCAGACATGCCTCCCTCCCTTCTTGGAGATATCCTTTGTAACTCATTAACAGGCCTAAGGCTATGCAAGGAAAAGCTTAAACCACTTCGGCAGGTCATCAATTTACTTAAGAGCTCACTTGAGTCAGAGTGTATGTCTGGTGACTTGACTCTGACTAACAGACTTCCTTATCTTAACTTAAAACATTCTAAGCCCTTAGACAAAGCTTCATTTCTTTAACCAATTACAAATCAAAGAATCTTTAAACCCACCTTTAAACCTATAAGTCCCTGCTTTGAAATGTCCCACCTTTTCGGGCCAAATCAATGTACGCCTTCCGTGTATTGATTTATGACTTTACATGTAATTCTTGTCTCCCTGAAATGTGTAGAACAAACTGTAACCCAACCACAGGGAGACCACTTGCTCAAGGCTTCTTGAGTCTGGTTCTCTGGGCCTGGTCACACGTATTTGTCTCAGAATAAATCTCTTTAAATTATTTAACAGAGTTTGGGTTCCTTTCTGTTGACACTGTCTAGAAGCAAAGCTGGCATCTTTCTCTGCCTCTATGATGAGTTAGTGTACATATTGCAGTCATGTATCTTAGTCAGATAAAAACAAAAAAAGCACTTGGCAGACAGAGATAAACCAAAAGAAAATCCCCACAGGCTCACTCTGTCTGGTTAGAGTCCCCATAATAAATAAAGCCATGAGACTTTCCTGAAAGTTATTGATTCTGTATCAAATGATTTTATCCATGGCTAGTTCAAGGTTGATGTCTGAAGACGACCTTTGTAGTGAAAATACTGTGACAAAATTGCTGTTTTCCCAACAGGATCAGACTAACCATGAACTTGGCAACATAACTCATCTTGTGTGTGGACATGGATGTGGGTGTATTTTGATTTTTTTTTTTTTTGGTTTATTTTAGGATCTCCTGTTTGTTTTTGTTTTGTGTTTACACTAGTCTTTTGAAAGCTTGGACTCTCTTGTTAAACTTCCATGCAAGTAAATTACTTTTTATTTTCCTAAATGCTTTTCTCAGAGCTGGATCCAGCACAAAACATCTGCTTAAAGATGGACTCAGTGTTAGAAAAGTAAAAATCTGGGGACTTCCGTTGAGCCTCAGGCAAATTGAAAGTGTGGGAGTTGAATGCATGAAGCGAGAACCAGCATGTGGTGAGAATTCAGAAAAGAAAATTGCCATTGCATGCTCAGTGGCCTTGAGTGAAGGGAATAGGCATTTAAAGATGAATTGCCCATCTTGGCAGATGTGGAGACCTGTCACTGTTTAAAATGCTTGCATGGTAACACGGGCACTTAAATGATGTGTCCTGGGGTAAAGGGGAGGCGTACATGCTGCCTGTCTGTTTCATGTCACAGTTTCATGATTACCTGGAGGAAAATTTGATAGGCAAGCAGTACTCCATAAAATTACCTAGGAAATGGGTATTGATATAGTATATACATTTACCTGCTACATATACAGAGTCCTGCCTCTGGAGTCCCTTCCAGCTATAATGGCCCCTGTGTGGAGACAAGGCAGAGCCCCTTCACTCTACATTTGTGTGATTCTGTTTGAAATTAAAAAAAAAAATGTTCATGGATACTTAATGGTACATATTCGTGGGGTACATGTGATATTTTGATACAAGCATACAATGTGTAATGATCAAATCAGGGTAATTGGGATATGCATCACCATAAACATTTATCATTTGTGTTGGGAACATTCCAAAGCCATTTCTCTAGTTATTTTCAAGTACATAAGTTATTGTTAACTATAGTCTCTCTGTTGTGCTACTGAACACTAGATCTTATTCCTTCTACCTAACTATATTTTTGTACCCATTAGCCATCCCCTCATTTCCCCATTACCCTTCCAAGCCTCTGATAATCATTCTTCTACTCTCTACCTCCATGTGATCAATATTTTAGCTACCATATATGAGTGAGAACATGTAATATTTGTCTTTCTGTACCTGGCCTATTTAACTTAACATAATGTCCTCCAGGTCATGCATGTTGTTGCAAATAACAGGATTTCATTCTTTTTCATGGCTGTATATTATTCCATTGTGTCTATTTACCACATTTTCTTTATCTGTTCATCCATTGATAGACACTTAGGTTGATTCCATTAACTTGGCTATTGTGACCAGTGCTGCAATAAACATGGGAGTGCAGATCTCTCTTCAATATATTGACTTCTGTTTTTTGGCATATGTACTCAGTAGTGGGATTGCTGGATCATATGGTGGTTCTATTTTTAGTTTTTTGAGGAATCTGCATACTGTTCTCCATAGTGAATGTGCTAATTTACATTCCCACCAACAATGTGTGGGGATTCCTCTTTCTCTACGTCCTTCCCAACATCTGTTATTTTTTGTTTGTCTTTTTGAGAGAAGCCATTTTAACTGGGGTGAGATGATATCTCATCATGCTTTTGATTTGCATTTATCTGATGATTAGTGATATTGAGCATTTTTTTCATATGCCTGCTGGCCATTTGTATGTCTTCTTTTGGGAAATGTCTATGCAGATCTTTTGCCCATTTTAAAATCAGATTATTTGCTTTTTGCTATTGAGTTGTTTGAGTTCCTTATATATTCTT
>NW_012148197.1:1529159-1530709 GCF_000956105.1 Propithecus coquereli | reverse complement strand
AGGCAATCTAGGCTGGGCTATGCCATTTAAAAGTACCAATATATTATTAGTGCTTGTTTGCAGTTCACTGTGTTCTACCAACCTGCGGGTCTAGATGAAAATGCACGTGTTAATGTGTCATCTGCCAGTGGTGGGGACTGAAAGAGGTCATGTGACCTGGAATAGCTGGAGGGTGTGGACTGATTACCCCTGGAGTTTGGAGTTGTGCTTGGCTCTCAGAACAAAGGGAAAAGGCCAAAGACAACAGGGAGAACCAAACTGCATGCTGGAGTAGGAGCAGTCAAATCCTGAGGGTGATGGAGGAGAAGCAGATGAGTAGCTTAGACAATAGTCTAACTTGTTAATCTTGGGAAGCCTCTGACAACCGTCTTTGTCCTGGGCATAGAGAGAAACTGCAGCAAGAAAGCCTGAATGCATCTTTATTCCTTTCGATCTGAGTTCTCAGTTGCTTTCGTGGTGGGCAGCCAAGAGCCCGTAACCCTGTGCCAACCTGAAGAATCCAAGTTGAGGGCTCATTGCGACAGTCTATGGTTTATTCCCTTGAACTCTTACATGGTAGTAAAGATGGATGGTACACCAAAACCATTTTCTTTTTTCACTAGAGTAGATGAAGCGGGGGAAATGCAGCCCAGCAACAGACCAGGCAGAAGGCTGAAACCAAGGTGTCATGGTTATGTCTACACATACTGCCTGGGGAACGGGCAGCAGCACAGCCACTGGAGACAGGCGGCCCGGGCCTGGGCTCTGGCTTCACCTACTGGCTGTGTAATACCCATGAGTTCTTTAACCCACCCTGGTTTCAGTCTCCACATCTGTAAAGTGGAGAAAAACAAATATACTTATTTTATAGACTAGTGTGACAGTTAAATGAGAAAATCCATGAAAAGTGCTTGGCGCATAGCACCAGGCGCATGCTGCAGACTCAGCAATTGCCCCCTACAAGCTCCCTCTCCCTTCGGGAGTCAGCGTAAGCATCAGCTCCTCCTGGCTCCCCAGGAAAACGTAGCTGTTCCTTCTACTCTGTACCCCTCATGCCTTATCCATATAACCATTTAGATACTATTTAATTGTATTTTACTGGTCTTCTTTCCTGACTGGCTGCTCTTACCCCCTTAAGGTCAGAATTCACATGCAGAGCAGAAAATGAGTAGTAGGTGCTCAGTGTCTACTCGTTGAATGAATAATAATACATCTCCTTTTTCTCTTCCTCCCAGTGGTGGCTCACAACCATGTCGTAGTCCTGGGCCGTGCTCGTTTTTATTCTATTCCCTAACACGAGAATCAACTCTTCCGAGGGCCTACACTGAGCTTCAATTCCTTTTCTATGTCTTGTGTCACCTAGCTTGTGCCAGAAACATCTTAGGTCCTCAAGAATTGCTTGTTGACATCTATTGATTTGACAATAAGCAACTCTTTCAGACTAAAGAGGTGGTGTGGTTAATTGAAGATTATGGATGGTTTTCTTTTTTGTTTATCTGTGTTTAAAAAGTTTATTTCTTACTTGCATAAGGACAAAAAAAATAAGAGAGAAAAAAAGACTCTACACCTTC
>NW_012148197.1:1518606-1528454 GCF_000956105.1 Propithecus coquereli | reverse complement strand
AGATGTACCTGAGAGATTAAGAACTGAATAAAGTTTTTGTGTTTAGAGAGGTATAAAGAAACCAAACAGTCCAACGCAAATAGAAACATGTCTTAATAGTGGAAACATTTTACTTAATACACCAATTACTAGTTCAATTATTCTTACAGGGTTACTAGGTGACGCTGATGTTGGTCTTCAGCAGATGTGCCTGGGAGGTCCCCTTTGAAGAGCAGCTGCTGGAGACATCACGGACCCTGACTGCTCCCAGAACATTATTCTGTCCCATGTTAATGTTAAATCATCAAGTCCAGGCCTTTTGGCACATGGCATCCTTGAGGATTGGACCTGTCACCCTGGCTCCTAGACGGCAGCTATCATCAGCTCCCAGTTGCTGCCACATTTCTTTCCTTTTTTTTTTTTCTGAGACAGAGTCTCTCTCTGTTGCCCTGGGTACAGTGCTGTGGTGTCAGCCTAGCTCACAGCAACCTCAAACTCCTGGGCTCAAGCGATCCTCTTGCCTCAGCCTCCCAGGTAGCTGGGACTACAGAGGTGCACTACCACGCCTGGCTAATTTTTCTATTTTTAGTAGAGATGGGGTCTTGTTCTTGCTCAGGCTGGTCTTGAACTCCTGAGCTCAAGCAATCCTTCCTCCTCAGCCTCCCAGAGTGCTAGGATTACAGGTGTGAGCCACGGCACCCAGCCAGCTGCGATGTTTCTGAGCACATCCTTTTATCCACCGGGACCTTAAATAAATAGCTCAATTTTTCTAGGTCTGGAAAGGTTTTGGGTCACTCACTGGCTTCTGAGCTGGTTCTTGAACTCATTTTGGAAGCATATCCAAACTTTTCTGTGGTGTTAGGGGTTAGGCTCTTTCAGCTAATGCCTCTTTGGGATGCCTGATGAGGAGCCAGACTGACTTTAGTTGTCCATAGAACCTCTGTGGGGTAGCTGGAGGTATTTTCCCTTGAAGAAGGCAATCTAGGCTGGGCTATGCCATTTAAAAGTACCAATATATTATTAGTGCTTGTTTGCAGTTCACTGTGTTCTACCAACCTGCGGGTCTAGACGGGGATCACAGCATTGTTAATAACTCAAAGTTTTCTGGATTTTTCCCCAACTTTTTTTTTTTTTTTTTTTGAGACAAGATCTCTCTCTGTTGCCTAGGCTAGAGTGCAGTGGTGTCATCTTAGCTCACTGCAACCTCAAACTCCTGGGCTCAAGTGATCTTTCTGCCTCAGCCTCCCAAGTAGCTGGGACTACAGGCACATGCCACCACACCCAGCTAATTTTTCTATTTTTAGTAGAGATGGGGTCTTGCTCTTACTTAGGCTGGTCTCGGACTCCTGAGTTCAAGCGATCCTCCCACCTTGGCCTCCCAGAGTGCTAGGATTTCAGATGTGAGCCACAGTGCCTGGACTGCCCCAACTATTTACTGAGGACCTCTGCAACCAGAAAGAATCCTCCTTGCACCTGCCTGGGGGTGTTTCACGTGCTTTCACAAACAAATCTCAGATTACTAGCACCATAGTTGGACCTCTGGTCTACCAGCTTCCCTCAGGTCCGGCTTGGCCTCGTGTGCCCTGTCACAGTTGTGGGCACTGCCATGGATGCATTAGTGCCTTCAGGGCACCAAATGCTGTTGTGTTCTGCATGGGAGAGCTGCTGGTGACTCTTGGAGCACCATTGTCTGACAGACCTGTGTGGAAACAGCTCCTGCAGCTCCTGGCAGAGCCTTTTTCCATTGGGCTGGGTGGAGTGACAGGCACCATTTCTATTTCATTTCTCCATATTATTTCCCCGGTACTTACAGCAGTAAAGCTTCCTCCTTATTCAGCCGCGTGCATTCTTCACTGCAGTTCCAGGGCATCCCATGTGTCTGATTCATGCTGAGTAAATGTGTTGAATAAACGAGGGGACATAGAGTGCTATTTTGGCTCCTGCCGTGACAGTACTCGTAGCTGGGGCCCCGGAGCAATACGCCCTATAGTTCTGTCAAGTTGTGAGTAATCGTGCTCCACAAGCCGCAAGCCTTGAAGACAGTGCATGTGGCCAGAATTTAGTGCCATCATCAAACTGTGCTTAGAATGAAGTTGAGCTATAATCATCACGGCCCCTAGGCTCAGATGAAGAGCAGTTTGCAGAAGCAACAGGTTTATGTAGCCAAACCAAATATTTGCATGGTCATCCAAGGGGAAGCAAGCTCCTGCATTCATGGCACCATCATTCCAGGTACATCCTAGAAGTTGGGTCTTTTCTTCTCTAAAAGGGGTCATTCAGAGCTTGAGGATTCTGGAAGGAATCCTCGAAGGCATCTATACAGAACACACACAGGCTGAGAATGACACCTGGCAAACAAAGTGTGTAGACACTTGATGGGGTGCAGCCAGCTGACACACAGCTTTGGAACAACCATGGCCAGAAGTCCCAGTTCCACTAGTCCTGTGGCATTGAAATAACCCACTGGGAGTGGAATGGCCATGTGTCATCATCCTATATTCAGGATGCTGGGCTGGACCCCTAGGCAGCCAGAGATTACTGACATCTGGAATGATGGGCCACAGTGAAAATCCCACATCCATGCTATTAACCTGGGATTAATTATTAATGTGGTTCAGAGCCCAGATTCCGGTGCCAGACTGCAGCCTGCCTTTGAACTCCGGCTCCGCCATTGACCTTGGGGAAGGCACTGAATCTCTCCTTGCCTCAGTTTCTCACCTGTAAAATGAAGATGATAATAATATTATCTCCCTTAAAAGGTTTTTGTGATCATTAAATTGCTAATAGATGTAACTAAAACAGAGGCTGGCACATACTAAGCTCTAAAAAGGTGTTTCCATATCACTATGTCAATTACTTGTCACATGAAAGCAATATCATCTTCTTGAAATTTAGTGCAAAGAGATGAATGGAGTAAATTTATTAAAAGAAAACATCTTTTGAGTATGCTCAGTTGTGCAGAGGCGTCAAGAGTTGCATTTAGTGCAACACAGTCCACTGTGGCACAATCTCCCGCAAAGGCAAAGGGAGCATCCCGCTGCCCCCACAGTGAAGCTGGAATGGGGCAGGGTCTCCCTGTGACATGAGGGAAGGACATAAGAAAAATGGGGGCTGGGCGCGGTGGCTCACGCCTGTAATCCTAGCACTCTGGGAGGCCGAGGCGGGCGGATTGTTTGAGCTCAGGAGTTCGAGACCAGCCTGAGCAAGAACGAGACCCCGTCTCTACCAAAAATAGAAAGAAATTAATTGGACAGCTAAAAATATATAGAAAAAATTAGCCGAGCATGGTGGCGCATGCCTGTAGTCCCAGCTACTTGGGAGGCTGAGGCAGGAGGATCACTTGAGCCCAGGAGTTTGAGGTTGCTGTGAGCTAGGCTGACGCCATGGCACTCTAGCCCGGGCAACACAGTGAGACTCTGTCTCAAAAAAAAAGAAAAATGGGAAGTAATTCCAAAAACAAAGAGAACGAGCCCGTTTTAGTTTGCTAGGGCTGCCACAACAAAGTGCCACAAACCGAGAGGTGTAAACAACAGAAACGTATTGTCCCGCAGTGCTGGAGGCTCGAAGCTGATCCTTCTCAGGGGCTGTGAGGAAGGTGTAGAGTTTTTTTTTGTCCCACGCTTCTCCCCTAGCTTCCTGTGGTTTGCTGGCAATCTTTGGTATTTCTTGGCATGTAGAAGCATCACCCCAATTTCCACTTTCATCTTCACACGGTATTCTCTCTGTGTGCGTGTCTGTATCCAAATTTCCCCTTTTTATAAGGGGTGCCAGTCATATTGGATTAGGACCCACCCAATGACGTCACCTTACCTAATTACATTTGCTATGACTCTATTTCCAAGCAAGGTCACATTCTTAGGTACTGGGGCTTAGGACTTCAACATCTGAATTTGGGGAGGGGCACAATTCAATCCATAATGAAGCCCTGTTGGAGTTCTCCAGAAACAAACCCTGAAGCTGAACCAAGAGGAGACCCTATTATTTCTGGGGGAAGCAAGCAACTCTGCCCATGAGCTCAAAATACAACAAAATCTCTCTTTCCATCAAAGGGGAGTCACAAAGCAGTCAGCCCCTGAAGTCTGGCTCTGCTGGCGCTCTCCCGCCTCCTCACACAGGACTCCGAGCGCACCTGTCTGAAGGGTCCAAGGCCAGTGGCAAAGCGGTGCCAGCATGGATCCAGGTTGACCCGGGATGGCTAAGGGCAGGCAGGCCTGTGGTGGTGATCAAAGGCTGGCTTGGACCCAGGACTCTCTGTGGCCATGCAAACTCCCCATCCTGAGCAGACAGAAGGCAGCAACCACAGCTGGTTCCCTGGCCTCTCTGTCATGCTTCCCGCAGTGTTGCTTTTCATTATTCAGCCATTCGGCAGGTGCTACAGTCCATTCGGCCTCCCTGCACCTGTGAGGAGCTTGTGTTGGGTTGACCACAGCTTCCTGGAGAATTGGGGCTCTCTATAATTCTCTGTTACAGGTGCCAGCCTTCTACACCCGTCACAGCTGGGCTTGAGTTTTGCAGCCGAGGGTCTTTCCTGGATGGAGCAGTCTGGAAGGAGATCATCTTGTCCTGGTATAAAGAGGGAGGCATCAGCTCATTTAACTGAATTTAAATTCACAGATGAACAGCAAACTCCTTTTTGTGATCTTCCTCTCCCTCTCCCAAAATGGTTTCCAGGTTTCGTATACACATCTGCACGCACTAGACTTGGATACATGAATGGTTACTGTTAGCAAATTACTTTGATTTGGGCTTGGGGAAAATGGAAAATGGTAAAAAGTAATAACACAAATAAAATAAAATAAAAATAAAGTCCTCAGAACATCTTCTGAAAAGTAAAATAATTTGGGGTCATTTCTCCTCAGCCCGGGGAGCAGGGAAATTTAAGGAACAAGAGTGGGCACATGATTGTTCACATTTGCTGCAGAGCATCAGGGCCTCATCTAGGGTGTGGATACAGGAGGAAGAACTAATGTTTCCCCTATTAGGCCAGGGAAAAAGTGTAAAACTTCAGCTAGAGATTTTGCCAGGGACATGTGAAGATGGAACATCTGATGAAAGAATGGTTGCTTTGCTTCCCCGGAGTGGGTCATCTTCAGCAGAAACTGCAACACCCTCACTTTGAGCTGGGAGAGCCAAGGTCCCCTTCCACTGGCTATGTAGCCCCTGGTGACTGCATTTTGGGGGCAAATGGAAATATTGGAAAATAGCTTTTATGTACTCCCAGCTTCTTCCCAGACAGAGTAAGTGTATCCTAACTCTGTGGGTGTTTACACACTCACCACTGTGTGGATAGGTCGAAGCTCCCTGCAGCTCACCTGTAGCAGGGAAAACATGGGCTCAACTCCGAAGGTCTGAGTTTAGTCCCAGCTCTGCCAGTAACTGCGCCTATATGTAACCTTTGCTAAGTCTCCTAACTTCTCTGGGCTCATCTGTGAAGTATAAAATGACACTTGCTATCCAAGATTCTTGTGAGCTGCAAATGTCAACACATCCTGTAGGATAGAAGCAGCTCTGTATGGATGAAAGTTGGTACTATATGTTGTTATTCTTTTATAATTTAGCATTGAATTTTGCAATTATTCTATCAAAAAATAGTAACAGTGGCTAAGCAAAATGTAATATATCTGGAATGACGTGCTGATACATGCTACATCATGGATGAACCCTGAAAACGTTGTGCTAAGTGAAAGAAGCTGCTCACAAGAGACCGCATACTATATAGTTCCAGTTATATGAAATGTCCAGAACAGGTAAATCTATAGAGACAGAAAGTTCATGGCTGGGAGGAATGGAGGGATTGGGAAATGTTGGCTAATGGGTATAGAGATTTTTTTTTAGTAATGCAAATGTTCTAATATTGTGGTGACGGTTGCACAACTCTGTGAACATACTAAAAACCATTGAATCGTATACTTTAAATGAGTGAATCTCACCATATGTGAATTACATATTAATAAAACTGTTAACAACAACAATGGACAGCAATTGGAATTACTAAAGTGTTCTTAATGTGGAAAAAGTATCCTCTCTTTAAACTCATATAAGATATCTGGGTTCCTCTTCTGACAGTAATATTAATAGCAGCTAACCTTAACAAGCAGTCCTGAAATGCCAGGTACTGAGCTAAGCAGGTTATAAGCATTCTCTGTTTCATCCTCATAGTACATGTTTTTGTCCCTGTTTTAGAGATACACAGCAGAAGCTCAGAGAGGTTAAGCAACTTGCCCTAGATCACACAGCTAGTGAGTTGCCAAGCTGGTATAGATGGCCTCCACAGTTTCAATCCTAACCATTACCTAGGCCGCCTGTGTCTTCATTGAGAGCCTACACTGAAATATCTTTACTTTCTATGTACTTGGCTCTATTCTGTCCTATGAGCTTTCCACTAAGTTTAAGTGGATATGGCTAATTCTACTTAAGTATTTACCATGTAATTTACCATTAGGGAGAAAATGCAGAGTCTATCTTTTGGGGGGATAATTATTATAGAAATGCATAAACTCAGTGCCAGCAACTCACCTGACCTTACAGCCAGGCATATGTTTTGATGTGGAGATCATGCCAGGAAGGTGTGGGGTTCTCAGCCTTTTCTTTCTCTGCTCATCTTGCTACAAAGCCAGAGCTTCTGACACTATTTGAGGACTATGTATATACCTCTTTTCAGAGAGAAAAGGAAGGCAGGTTAGGTTGATTAGTTCTGGGGAATCATTTAACATATTTGTAAGATATTTGGGGCCCAATATGTTGTGATAGAACTTGTCACGAATACAAAAGGCACAACTAATCTGTGGTTTCTCGACACGCCAAAGATTGCTTTCCCCTTTGACGGGGGGTCGGGTGCTGTTTTCCAGCCTTGCCACCAGAATAGATTAATTTTGTCATTACCCTTTCTCAATTTCTGCCTTTGACCAGAAAAAAGAGGTTAATTGTGTGCCATTTCTCAGGAGAATGAGGTATCAGCATTTTAATTCCTGATATTTTATGAATTGTGGGCAGCTAATTAAAACTTAAAGATTAGAAGAGCTAGTTTGGCTAAGAGGCCATTTGCAGGATTGTGAAATGAAGAGAACAAAGGGTTGTCTTTTCTTTTTATTCCTACAGCTTAAATGAAACTTCATGCTGAAATAGAGCCTTGAATTGTTTTGCATACTGAGTATTCATTGTATTGATTCTAATTTTAATTTCGCAGCAAATGGTACAATATCTGAAAGCTATTGAGGGGTTAACGCTGAGATTATTGGGAATGTTAAATAGCAAGATTTGTGTTTTCAGGCCCCGTTCGACCCTTCTTGACCTCTGAGAGACATCTTAAAGTCAGATAGGGACCACTTACAGATTCTATTAGATGTCCTTAATTGCTGTCTCAGAACTCAATACATATTTAGATCTTCTGTTCTCCCTCAGAGTTGACTGTCTGAGTCGTTCCGTAGTAGATTAATGGATCTGCCTCATGCCTTTTTCTTGGTTCCTCTACTACCTGGTTGATTTTTAGGCTGTTGCATTTCTTTAAGCATCACCAAAATTGCCAAGGGGCCCCATGTTTGGGATGTGAATCAAGGCAACCACTATCCCCTACCATAACTTTGTGCAAGTCAGAAAAAGGATATCTTCAGCAGATGTGGTCCCCACAGATGTGTAGCTAGGAAAGCCGAGCAAGGTTGGATTTTAGCTCCTATCCACCTCCTGGCGAAGCTCCCTGGGCAGTGCAAAGTAAAACCCACACAGCAGTTTACAGTGGCCGCGACCCAAACAGCTCTTTCCATCTTAAATTGCTTGGGCACTCGTCTCAATATGCTTCTTGTTATAAAATCATTTCTTTTTTCTGAGATGGAGTTAGACGAGATGAGATTTGAACGAGTATCCAAACGCAAACTCCTTGGGTACAAAACTAGGCCTTGCTCATCTTTTATATACCCCAAGCTCCTGATGTTTTCCTTCCATCCAAAATTGAATGTGAACCTCCTAGGGCCTAGGAACTGTTCTTGGTGCTAGACATTCACTAGGAATGAGGTGGACAAAGCTCCAGACCTTATAGAAATTACAATCTAATAAAGATATATTAAACAAATAATTATGCAAGTAATTAATAATTTTCACCTGGGTATGTGCTGTGTGTGAAGTATAGGGGACTTTAGCAGTGCATAATTAGCAGATCTGACTTAGACAGAGAGGTCATAGAAGGTTTCCCTGAGAAGATGACATTTATACTGGAACTTAAAAGATGAATAAGAAAAAAGCAGGCTGGGGGAGGGTATATTGGTAGGGCAAGGATGAAAGAACATTCCATCCAAATAGAAGAGTGTGGGCAAAGGCCCTGAGGCTAGAAAGAATTTGGTGCAATTGTAAGAACTGAAATAAGGCCAGCAAGACTGAAGCTTAAAGGGATTAAGGAGAAGCACAAATGAAGATGAGACAAAGAGGAGAGGAGGCCAAATCATGGAGTCCATGCTAAGGATTTCGAACTGTATCCTATGAGGCACTGAAATCTATTTAGATATTCAGTTTTAAGCAGAGACCTAAAAGGATCAAACTTGTATTTTTAAACAATAACTCTAGTCATGAGAAATGAACCAACTGCAAGAGTGATGCAGAGATCTATGTAGAGGCCATTGCTCCCGTTCAGGCAGCTGACGATGGTGAGTGGAATGTGGCATTGGTAAAAAGTGGAGAAATGTAAACAGTTTTGAGAAAACTTTAGATAGTAAAATCAACCAGATTTGGTGATGGATTTGTCAAGGGGATGAGAGAATAACAGTGTCAAGGATTCTGACATGAATAACTGGACAGCATTAGTGCTATTTCCTGAGCTGTGAAATACTGAGAAGTAGGTTTGGAGAGTGAGATCATGAGATTGGTTTTGGACACATTGGATTTGAAGTGTCTGTGTGCCACCTCCAAGATGAGTTGGCAGTGATACATGTGTCACTGGAACAAAACACTGTGGAGGGCTTAGCTGAGGTTCACAGATAACAATTTTGAATGGTATAAATTTGCCTGATTGTGTGATTTTTCTGCAACAACACTTAGTTGCCCAGGTGCTGGCACAGAGATGGCTGATGGTTGAATTCATTGAGGAGGGTGAGTAAGTCAGTTGGCGATGGAAAGAGGGATGGGGCAAGGGAATTATGAATATTTGCAATGTAGTAATGATGGACAATGGAATTTAGGATGGATAGGAAAGGAAGTGAAGACAAAGGGGAAGGTGGAGAGGGCAGGGAGAAAGCAGATGAGCCATGGGGCTGATAATCCCCCAAGACTGCATAACAATTGCAGTGGGAGTATGTATTAGTTTCCTGTGGCTGCTGTAACAAATTACCACAAACCTGGTGGCTTAAAACAACAGAAATTTTATTCTTTCATAATTCTGGAGGTCAGAAGTCTGAAATCATTTTTACTGGACTGAAGTCAAGGTGTCAGTAGCACCATGCTCTTCCTTGAGGCTCTTCATTCCTTGTATCTTCCAGTTTCTAGTGGCCACTGGCATTCTTTGGCTTGTGGCTGCGTCACTCCAATCTCTGCCTTTGTCTTCACATTGACTTCCTGTCTTCTGCCCGTGTTAAATCTCTCTTTGCATATCTCATATAAAGACACTTGTGATTTCATTTAGGGCCCAACTGGATAATTCAGGCTACTCTCCCCATCTCAAGATCCTTCATTTAAGCAAATATGCAAAGTATTTGCCATATAAAATAATTTTTTACAGGACTTAGGACTTGATATGTCTCGGGGTCATTATCCAGCTTACTACAGAGTGCTTGAGCAAGGAAACTGGAAGGATGGGAGGGGGTGGTCACAGAGTTGTATATTTACATGTAGTAAATTTTTTTTTTTTAATTTCAGCATATTATGGGGGTACAGATGTTTAGGTTACG
>NW_012148197.1:1481733-1517588 GCF_000956105.1 Propithecus coquereli | reverse complement strand
GCCTCGGCCTCCCAGAGTGCTAGGATTACAGGCGTGAGCCACTGCGCCCGGCCTTGTTTTCACTTGCTTTTAACAGAATACCTGAAACTGGATAATTTATGAAGAAAAGGAATTCATTTCTTAGGGTTATGGAGGCTGAGAAGTCCAAGGTCAAGGGCTGCATTTGCTGAGGGCCTTCTTGCTGGTGGTGAGGGCCTGCAGAGTCCTGAGGCAGCACAGGGCGTCACATGGGGAGGGTCTGAGTGTGCTAGCTCAGGTCTCTCTTACTCTTCTTATAAAGCCACCAGTCCCACTTCCATGGCAATCCATTAATCCATTAACCCATCAACCCATTAACCTACTAATCCATTAATCCATGAGTCCTCTTGACTCAGTCACCTCTTAAAGTCCCCACTTCTCAATACTGTCACATTAAGGATTAAATTTCAACATGACTTTTAGAGGGGACAAATATTCAAACCATAGCAGGTTGCCTCTTAAAGATTTATTCTTTTAAAAAGCTTTTCCCCCCATTGCGAATGAGACAAGCCATGAAATATTTAGCACAAAGAAGAATTGCTTAATTCCCTTCTTTTGAACCACACGATTTTCACCAGACCTATTTCTCTTCTGGGTGGCAGCTGTAGCAAGGGTTTAAATTAAGTGTAGAAAATAGCCTACCCAGTGTGTACCTCAAGCCTGAATTCTGCCAGAAGTTTTCCTCTCTACCTACGCACACTTGACCATCATCGCTTCCTGCTTTCAGCTAATCCAGGCTCACAAAACCTGCAGCCGTGTTCAATCACCAAATCCTCTTTCATATGCAGCCTGGTCAACAGGCTGGGCACTAGAGAACATGAGGCTGGGGGCTTGCTGGGACCTGATACCTGCATCCTCTCCGTGAGATGAAGGCCTTTCCTGGTGTTAGGGAGTGGGTGGGCAGCATCAAGAAGCTCGAGTTGCTGCTTCTGGTTGCCTTATATTTTGGCCTGCGGTGGATGCTGTCCTGCTGTTTTTCTCTACAGTGTCTCTGGGTGACTTTATTTTTGAGCCCCACGACTCTCAAAACTGTCCTTCTGGTTCAGAGCTCTTTCTTGTGATCAGATGTATATATTGAAGATCCCACTTGGAGATCACACAGCAAACCCCAACTCAACTTTCTATTCTCCAGCCGAACTCCCAGGTGAGTACCTGCTGTGATGCTGCAGGCAGTGTAGACGGCTGTCAGTGGCTTCTTGGAGATCACCCGCCTTGGTGCTGCAGGCTGAGTTCCAAGCTTTCTGGAAGTTCTTGAGATTCAAAGTAGCTTCTCTCCTGGGAGGTAGCTAACGGATTTCTGGAAACCACTCATAGTCACTCCTGAGGCTTTGTAAGCCTCTACTTCCTTGTGTTAAAGCCCATCATGCTTCGAATACATAGAACAGCTTCCGTGTCCTGATCAGTACTGACCAGTACTGATTCGGTATTTGCTTAGTGGCATTACCAGCTACCCAGTCAACTACCCAGCTAGCTAAGCCATGGGGTTTACTTTTCTTCCCCTGTCCCTCCCAGTCTACATCCAACTGGCTTCCAATTTGTCTGTTCTTTTGTACCTCCTTATTACAGCCTGAATCCATTTCATCCTCTTCATTCCCCACTGTGGCCAATTTGGACTGGAACCTTCTTTATTTAGGGTTGGGTTACTGCAACAGCCTCCTGGCTGATTTTGTGCCTTCTGTGTCCCCTGAGCCCTGTCATAGTCAGTTGGGGCTGCTATATCAGAGTACCCTAGACTGGGAGGCTTATGAAAAACAGACATTTATTTCTCACAGTTCTGGAGGCTGAAAGTCTGAGATCAGGGCGCCGGCATGGCCGGGTTCTGGTGAGGGCTGTCCTCCTGGTTCCTAGACTGCCACCTTCTTGCTGCATCCTCACACGGTGGAAAGAGGGCTGGAGAGCTCTCTGCAGTCTCTTTTATTAATATAAGGGCACTGATCCCATTCACCAGGGCTCCACCCTCATGACCTCAGCATCTCCAAAAGGCCCCACCTCCTAATACCGTCACATTGGGGTTCAGGGTTTCAACATATAAATTTGGGCAGGGGTGGGGGACACAAACATTCAGTCCCTAAAAAACCCAGTCAACCTTTTCCACACTATCACCAGATGAATCTTTCTAAAATACAACTCTGATGTGTTCCATCCTACAAGCATGTCTCTGCCTTCAGTATGACCTCCCTACCTTTCTTCCTTCTTGTCCCTTTGCCTGCACACGCCCTGCCCTGCCTGGTCAGCTCCTTTGCTCGTAAGTGTGGCCTCTCCTGACACTGCCCTGGAGTCTGGGCCATGTGCCTCACCCTGCTGCCACAGCCCCTGAACACACAGAACCTCCCAGTGACTCAGCCCAGCCAATGTGTCCCAACAGCCTCCAGGGAACTACTGCTCACCCTGCTCACTTCCCTCACCCTCTTCCGTGGTCAGTACGGCCTCTGAGGGCAGGAAGGGAAAAAGAGGGTGAGGTTCAGAAAGTCTGCTTGAATTCGAATGGAGTGAGCCCCATCTATACCTCCTGTTTTGGTGGTTTGGCCTGAGCACCAAAAGTTGGTCACAATATTTGTATTTTGCCACCTCCTCTTCCTCTATTAGGCAATCCTCAGACTGTTGCTATGACATCCATCCTGTGCTCTCCCCACACTTCCTCAGGGTGGAAGTGGTGGGAATAACCACACAGTGGGCATCTAGGGATTTGCCCTGAGGCTTGTCCTCAGAGCTGAGCGTTGGTGGCTTTTGCTTTCCATCTCTGACCCCAAACGCCCAGCTGGTGGTCCCAGTCCCAGTGCTCTGGCTGCCGTATCTCCCAGCGCTGACTTTTAAAATCCGGATCAAGAGGAGAGATAGGTATCTGTCTTTATCCAAAGGACATCTTGTTTTATCCTCCGGCCTGACTCCCCGGGAACTGAGTGACGTCTTCAGGGCCTGCCTCATCCCAGTCTGTGGGCCTGGGGTCAGGCCTTGGCTTTTCCCTGCTGGTTTTGTCTCCTGATAACAGGACATCCCTCAACAATCTCAGAAGTACAGCAGATTCTTAAGTGCTGCCCATCATTTCAGACATTATTTCTGAACAATAGATAATTGGCAGTAGTTATATAAATTGCTTGGTGTGCTAAAATTTACTCTAAGCTCAGGGTTATTCCACAGACGCCAATAAAACTGTAACAGACCATAGTTACCTCTCCACATGATAAATTCTGGCTCTCTGCAAAGCACTTTGAGCAGAGAGAGTAATTTATATGCCCAGGTGGAACTGGTACACAGATCCACTAACCGGTTTTAGACTGGAATGTGAACTGGGAGGTAGCGTGTTAGCATCTCAAAGGAGATAAGGAAGGAGACAGCCTTGTGTTCATCTCTGACAGCGCTGTAGCCTTGGCAATGGCTAGTACACATCAAAAAGGCACATTCTTTCACTAGCATCACAAGTGACACAAAAGCACAGACATGAATCAGAAGAAATGAGGAAATCAGCCCTTTGTGGTTTCTAAAGACATGGGTAAGAATTTGACTTAACGGAGCAACATGTTCTCTGAACATGCTGGTGGCTTCACCCAAGCTTTTGTCCTGCTATTTCCGCTGCCTGGAAAGCCCACCTTTCTATCTTTTGTACAATCAGTACCCCACGGTTTCCTCTTCAAATCTTGTCATCTGTATGAAGCCTCCCTGGTTACAATCAACCACACTAATCACTTCCTATTCTGAGTTTCTAATGTTGTTTAGACACTTAGCTTGGCTTTGTTGTCTTAAATGTTTCACGTGATTCTTTTCTAGCTTCTGTTTATTTCCACATGTATACACATAGACACGTGTGTGTACGTATGTTTATAGGTACGTATATATAGGGAAATATAATGTTCATTGGCATGTTGTACTATAAACGCTTCATGGATTTGTTGAGTTGATGAACTCACATGGATTATTTGAGATTAAGTGGAAACATCCCATTCTTAGTCAATATTTTGGTGAACAAAGCCATATTATGTGTAGGGTTTTGGTTTCACTAAGTAGTTTGTATCCTTTTCTTACTTCTGGTTTCTCAACTATTCATAATAGTTAGAATTACTATTGGTATATTTTTATTTGTAGATAGTAAGAACTATTCCTCCTTTAATAAATTAGAAGTAATCTGAATGATGTCCTTCTTTGGGTGGTAGTTTTGCCTGGAAGAATCATGCGCTATTATTGCTATTTGATTATATTTCCAATTCCTTTAAACAATATGCTCCTTAGTGTTTCTTGTGGTGTTTAGCACAGTCCTGGCACATGCTTAAATTTTATTATTTCAATAAATGTGTATAAAGTTCTTATTAAAAGAGGTGATACTTGAGAAGCAAAGAGCACAGTTTCTTTCCATTTACTTATTTTTATTTATTTATTTACTTATTTGTGACAGGGTCTGGCTCTGTCACCCAGGCTGGAGTGCAGTGGCATCATCATAGCTCACTGCAACCTCCAACTCCTGGGCTCAAGCAATCCTCCCACCTCAGCCTCCCGAGTAGCTAGGACTACAGGTACATGTGCCACCATGCCTGGCTGATGTTTTTATTTTTTGTAGAGACGGGATCTTGATATGTTGCCCAGGCTGATCTTGAACTCCTGGCTTCAAGCAATCCTTCCACCAAAGTGCCGGGATTACAGGCGTGAGCCACTATGCTCCACTTAGCACAGTTTCTGACATATAGTAACCGCTCAATCCCTCTTGTTATTGCCATTCTTGCTGCTGTTATTATTATTATTATTATTATTACATATCTTGCACTGGGTGAGGCACTGCAGATACAAAGACAAGTCAGGAATGGCTACTGCCTTTAAGAGGCTCATGGTCTAACAGGAGAAGTAGACAAAGTAAAATGACCATGACGATGCTGGGCACTGAGGTGTGTGGCGGGAGGAGACACAGGTGGTTTTGAGAGCCTGCGGGGCGGGGGAGGCTCCTCCTTCAGGCTGGGAGCTGGGGTGGCTGGGGAAGGCTCCACAGAGAGGGTGGAAGTCCTGAGGAGTCCTGAATAAGGAAAGTCATTCAGGTGCAGGGGAACGGAAGGGCCCTCCAGGAAGCGAGCAGAGGGTGCGGGAAGATCCAGAGTTCTGAGGGAGCAGGGTGCATCGGAGGCATCAGCAGTTCAGTACAGAGGAGGGGCGGCACCCGGTGCTCAGAGGGGAGTGCGGAAGAGTTAGGTAAGGACCTTACCCTGAAAGGCCTGATGGACATTGTTAGGACTTTGGATTTTATCCTCAAGCCCATTAAAAGAAAGGTGCTATATCAGAAAGTTTAAGCAAGGGAGATTTGCACTGATGCTCCATCTGTTGTTAGGTGCCTGCAATAAGCTAGAGGGGAGGTAGAGAGACCGTTAGAAGCCAGTGAGGACAGAAATAGTGGAAACGAAGAGCAAGGGGGAGTTTTGAGAGGTGTTTAGAAAGTGGAATGGACAGGAGGTGGTTCACATTGTTTGGGGAAGACGTGGAGAAGAGGAAGGAACGGCAGGCTCTTGTCTAGTGAACGAGGAGATGATGCCACACGGGCATAGGCAGGCTAACTACACAGCTGGCATCTTGCCCCCTGTATTGCACGGCTTCCTGCTTACAGGCGAGGCTGCCCAAGACCATCAGGAAGAAGAGTGGACAAAGTTAGAGTCTTCCAAGTTTTAGATCTCATAGAGGTCTCTCTCAGCTCCGAAAGACTTTGACAGCAATCCACTGGCTGTCTGAGGCAGCCTCTTGCCTCCAAACACCCATTTAGTTTGCTTCTCTGAGCTCAACATACAAGCAGCCTAAAGCTGTGACCCTAGGCAGTAAGGAGCTGGAAACTGCCCTCTCTGAAGGGTCTCATCCAGTAGCAAAGCAGAAGCTCAGAACTTCTCACAGAGCATCCTGGCTAGAAGGGACTTTCAAGGTCATCTAATTGGAGTACCAGCCCTCTGCTTTTATTTTCCTTCTTTGAGAGTTGGTCATCCGACCTCCTGTGCAGCACTCCAGGGACCAGGAGCTCACTAAGTCCCGAGGCAGCCTCTCCCATAATTGGACTACCTGGTTAGAAAGAGTTTCTTTATAATGAGCTGAAATGTGTCTCTGTAAACTCCCACCCAGTGGTCCCCATTCTTCCTTCTCAGACCACACACACAATTCTAATCCCCCTTTCCCCAAAGAGCCCTTCATATTTTTCAAAATGTCATTTATGTTCCTCTCGAGTCTTTCTCCTCCAATTTGAAACTTCTCTAATTTAAAACACATCAAACTAAAAGTTACCTTTTTATGACAACGTTGAGATTCATTATATAACTTGAGATGTTTCTTTCCTTCTTTCTGTCCTTTCTTCCTTCCTTCCTCCCTCTGTCCCCCAATCCTAACAGAGTCAACTCATTTAAAAGACATAAATAGAAAGGAATTGATCAAATAGTGGACGTTGCTGTGACAATTCAGTCACTTCTGCAGCACAAACCCCCCCGGGGCCCAGCGTAACCCACCCAGCTGTTTCTCCAAAGCCAGATGTTACTAGTGACTGTGTGTTTGCTGACTTACCCTTGCCTAACTCACGGTGCTATTGAAGGATTAAAAGAAACAGTCCATAAAGTGGAGTGCTCAGTGGCTGGTATGTAGTAACAATAAAATATTAGTTATTACAACAAATAATTAGGGCAATGATAGTTTCTGCCAACATAATACATAATTATTACTAATAATCACTTTTTCCTAATATCATCATGAAATGTATGCTCTGAGTGCTATGTGTGCTCTGGACATATTTGCAGATAACCGAGGTTTGATTATGTAAGTCTTGGGCAAACCATGTAAACGTATAAAAATGTGACTAAAGAGCTGTATATAAGGGCTCTTGATGTGCATATTTTTTTCTTTGCTAATGATTTGGATGAGCAATTCCTTCTATCATTAATGATCTGAAAGATAGAGACTAAAACCTGTAGACTCTTGACTCTATAAAGTTAGAAGGGATTAATTAAAACTGAGCTCATGTCTTATAGGAGTTTAAATAAAAGTAGTCAATGTAGCAGAAATGCAAACTCCACCTGTTGTTCAAAAGCAGGCTGTCCTTTGATATGGGTTGATAAAATCTACTGAGGAGAGACTCTTTTGTAAGCCTACATCAAACGTGTTGCACCCATTAACTTGTGATGTGAGACCAAAAAGCCACAGAGTCCAATCTTAGAATACCAAATTTTTTTTAATTTTTAAACTTTGAATTTTGAAATACCTTTAGATTTGCTGAAAAGTAACAAAAAAGAATAGAGAAACTTCCTGTATATGCTTCACCCTCAACTTCCCCTTACGTTAATATTTTACATCACCGTAGTATAATTACCCAAACTAGGAGATTAACATTGATACGATGCTATTAACTGATCTAGAGATCTTATTTGAATTTTACCAGGTTTTTCTCTAATGTCCCCTTTCTGATTGCGTGTGGCATTTAGTTGTCATGTCTCCAGAGTCTCCTTCTCTCTGTGCCACCCTTAGTTTTTCTTTGTCTTCCATGACTTTGACACTTTTGAAGAATAGTGGGCAGTCTAACCCTCTCATTTTCCAGATGAAGAAACCAAGACTCAGAGTGTACTGCATAGTAAGATAGTAGTAAAACTCTCAGTGTACATCAGTCAGATGTTGTTTTCATAAATAGACTAAAGTTAAGCATTTGAGGCAAGAACATTACCAAGGTGATGCCGTGCCCTTCTTCTTAGTGAATGTTATCAAGAGATACGTAATGTGAATATTTTATGTCTCATCATTGGTGATGTTAAATTTGACCAGATGGAGTTTTAAGCAATAAAGTAAATACCCAGAGGGAAGAACGAATCATAGTCACTGGTGTTTAGGTTCTGTGGTAGCAGATAACAAACTATATGTGAGTTCTGGATACCACGTATGTTAGTTACCTACTGCTGTGAAACAAATTACCCCAAAATGTAGCAGCTTAAAATGCCACCCATTTATTATCTCAGTTTCTGTGAGCCAGGAATCCAGGCAGGGCGGAGCTGGGTCCTCCACATCAGGGTTTCTAAGAGGCTGCGATCAACTCAGCTGGTCTGTGGTCATTGTAAGCCTCAACTGGAGAAGGATTCACTTCCAAGCTCACGTGGATGTTGGCAAGATTTGGTTCCCTGTGGGTTGCTGGACGGAGGGTCTTAGCTCCTTGCTGGCTATTGGTTGGAGCTGCTTACAATTTCTTGCCACATGGGTCTCTCAACAAGGCAGATTGCTTGATAAAATTATGCAAGCTGAGAAGATAATAGAGCCTGCTAGCAAGATGGAAATCATAGGCTTTTATACAAAATCACAAAGTGACTTCCCATAATTTCTTGCCATGTTCTCTTCTTTCTGCTTTTATGCCATATTCGTTCTCCATCAACTCCAATTACATGGAACAGCTTTTGGTATCCTCCCTTTCTTCCTCCAGGGATGACAAGAAAAATGTGCTGCCATAGAAACCAGGATGACACGTGACCACATAGCTTACATTCTCCAGCTAGGTGTATTTGTTTTTTTAAAATGTAGCTTCTATCAACAATAAGTTGGGGTGTACTTTAAAATAACTAAAAGAGTGGAATTGGAATGTTCCTAACACAAAGAAATGATAAACGTCTCAGGTGATGGGTACCCCAATTACCCTGATTTGATTAATCCAACTTGTATGCCTGAATCAAAACATCCCATGTACCCTATAAAGATGTACAACAATTATGTACCCACAATAATTAAAAATTAAAAAATAAATACATAAAATAAAATATAGCTTCTACAAATGGATATTTGGCCAAATCTAGACTCTGACATTGAATAAGATAATGATTGCTGTTAGAAGATTAGTAGAGAATTTAGAAATTGTTTGCCCTTGGCAATAGGGCTATGGTATCTAATCTTGATGTACTGTAGTGTTTATTTAACAAAGCAGCAGAAGTTTTGGAGCTGAAAGAGACCTTAGAATAACGCAGACCAAACCCTAACTCCCCTATTTCCCAGATGAAGAAACAAAGACATAGCAAGATAATGGTAAAACCCACATGTCAAGAACCTGAGGTCGGGATACCAAATCATGTGTCCTTTCCCTAAGACCAAACCAGAGCCCACAGGATAACAAAGAGTATTTCTGTAACAAGAGATAACTCATTCTTATAAATATTTTCTAAACTTTTCGGTTTACTACACTTTCATTATTTCACTTATCCAACCTGATGGGGCACCCACTCTGTTCCTGACACTGTGCTGGGAATTCAAAGATGAGTGAAGTGCCGGCTCTGTTGTGATGGAACATGGAGACTACAGGAAGAGGAACATGTGAACACACACAATACAGTGAGAAAAAGGTATAAGGGAATTATGCATACAGTATCTTGGATACAAAGAGATAAAATCAATAAAATAAAATCATTTTTAATTATTTTTCCCCCATCTAATGGCAAATGGCATGACCTTGGCATGTCACAGATGTTGTATTGGAAATCCTTAGCAATGTTTTTCTGAGTGGTGCTTATGGGCTTTTAGGGTGGGACAATTTGCCACTGCCCCACTGAATGCCGGTAGCAAGAACCCCCCTGGATCAAAAACAAATGCTCCAGCGCCACCAAGGTTGTACATTGGTTGAGACGCTCTGCCCAGGATAACAGGCAGCAAGAATCTACCTGCAGCGGAAGCCCCTGAGCTCATCCCGAGAAATAAACAGAAGCAGGATGCTGCTTGGCAAACATTTGGAGCATTGAAAATGGAGTGTAAATGTGGAACAGATGATTTTAGCTGCAGATTAAATACATTAGGCAAACACGAGAATCACATTCTATAGAAATAGAATATAGGATTGGGCCACTTTCCAACAGCATCTTATTCATTTCATGTCTTGCAAAATTGGCTTTGGATTCGGATGGACTGATGTTTATTTTTGCCTTTACTCTAATAAACGAGTTCACCAAGCAAAGACATAAACCAGAGAGAAAGGAAATGTTTACCTCACTTATGCACAAGCAACACCATTTGTTTTACAAGTAAAAAACAAACATGTAGGGCACCAATAACTCTTTTTTTTCCATTATAAATTCTTTTAAATTTAAGAGTACCGATTAACACAGGAAACAGATTTAATTCATGGAATTGTGCATATGGTCAGTTACACTGTGACACGTTCATTTCATTATCATTTATTGGCACTATCAACAGCATACTGTAAACCAGATCACTTCGTATGCATGAATCTGTGATCCTCCCTAGCTATGATTTTCTACCATGAGCTGACATATATACATATATATGTAGATAGGTATAGATATATAGACATATTAATGCTATGCATAATTTTGCATGGTTACTGAGTGTCAGTAAAAATTATAAAAAAAAACCCATTTATAATAAAAGTGACGATGTGATAAGACTTGCTATTATTGGACCTCGTGTTCTGTAAAAGAGACAAGACTTGCTAGACATTTACTAAACTCTATGGCACTGATGTATAACGGATTCATTTCCAGACCATTGGCCACAGAAGTATGTTTTCCTGGGCCCTGCCCTAGACAGCAGCCTGTCCACTGGGCTCTCCATGTTTTCACCAACTTCTGAGTCTCCACAACCTTGAGCTCTGCTGAGAATTCTTTTCCTTGAAATTCTTCCAGCTAAACTCCCACCCCCCAAAAGAGTTCTCAGGAACTCATTATGCCCTGAATCAACAAGAACTTGGTAAACAGCTTAAAAATTTTAAAGAGGAACTAACTTCCCTTGGTAAAGAGTGAATAATAAATCTGGAAATGACTTTCCAGATAAAATGATCTCATCCCTCTGTCAGTGCCCCAATAACTTTAATAGTTATGAAAGTCACAGCCTCCACTTGATATTAATAATTATATGAGCAATTTTGAAAAAGAGAATAATGGATATGTGCCTGTATTAGTTTCCTAGGGCCGCTGTAACAAATGACCATAAACCAGGTGGCTTAAAACAATAGAAATGTATTTTCGTACGGTTGTAGGGGCCAGAAGTCTGAGACGGAGGTGTGGGCAGGGCTGTGCTGCCTCTAGGGGGTCTAGGGGAGAATCCGTCCATCTTCTCTGTCAGCCCCTGGGGGCTCCAGGCACTCTGGCGGTGGCAGCGTAACTCCAGCCTCTGCCTCTGTCTGCACGTGGCCTTCGTCCCTGTGTCTCCGTTTTCCTACGTCCTTTCTCTTATAAGGACATCAGTCGTCAGATTTAGGGCCCACCCTAAATCCAGGATTATATCATCTCAAGTTCCTCAACAACATCTGCAAAGACTCTGTTTCCAACTGAGGTCACATTCACAGGTACCAGGACTTAGGACTTGAGCACATCTTTTTGGCAGATAATGTTTAACCACACGACAGTATTCTTTAAAAATCTTTTATAATTCAGCCTCTTCACTAATGAAATCAGGCTTCCCCTGCAACAAGCCTGACTTTGGGACACCTCGCAGAACCACTCGTGACGTGACTGGGGAGACTGGCCTTTGGGGCAAGTGGTTCGCAGTAGCTGGACGTTGGAGGACGTGTCTGCAGGAGCAGGTGCGGGCTGGAGACGCTGGTTTAGAAGAGAGCAGTGGGGAGAGGAGAGGACAGACACACAGCTAAGGGCTAGTAGACGAGGAAGAGCTATAAAGATAACCGAGGAACATGAAGAAAGGAAGGGGGATACAAGGAGAATGCGGTAACCTGGAAGCCGAGGGAAAGGGGTGAATTAAGAGCCCCTTAGGCAGGGGTCGTGCAAGCTCAGGACAGCTCTGTGTCTGCTGCGTGTGGTCACGGTGAGTGCAGGGGGCCCTCGCAGTTGAGTGCTGAGGGTTGAAGCCTGAACCCAGGTGCAGGAGGTTAAGGGGTGAGTGGAAAGGGAGGAGGAGACTGGGAGTGCAGACAACTCTTTCCAAAAGTCTGGCTGGGGAAGTGAGCTCAGAACTACGACAGTACCAGCTGGGGGAAGTAGGTCCCTGTTCTTTCCCGCCATAGTAAACTGCAGATGGCAGAGACAATAGAAAAACATAATGGTGAGGCAAAAGGGCAAAATTCATGGCACGAGTTCAACTGGGAGGCCTGTGGAGCAGTCGGGGTACCCGCAGCAGAGGTTCAGAAGCGGAGGCTCAGGCTGTGCAGGGGTGGAAACCCAGCCGGAACCCAGTGACGGAGACCATTATACAAATGTTAGGTAGACAGCGAGGGGCTCCAGCTCTCCTGGGGATGACGGGGACAAGTGTCCCACTTCAGATAACCGCCACAGCAGGAGGGAGGAGGAGTGCACTGCCAATCAGAGCTTAGCGCGCCAACTGCAAAAGCAGCTGGGATTCCCGGAAGAAGGGATTCCCAGAAAGCCAAGCAGCGCAGGTGCGGTAGGGTCTGGAAGATGACCACAAGTAACCTTGGGCCAATTATCATGCCATTAGCATAAATCTGCATTGCAGTTTTGCCCCTCCCCAGCGGGTTTTCAGAGAGGCTCACGGGAAATCCGTATGCATAACAAGACTCAGGTTATATAACTAACAGCTGTTTATCGAGGTGACACGTGAGCCACACCAGCCAGGTAGGGTACAACCCCGACAATATAAAATGAAAACTGTAGTTCACATTCAGGGCTTTTGTAGCAACAGTGGCCTGTCATTGACTGTCTGGGGCAAACGTATCTTGCTTTTGCTCAATAAACTTTGCCTCTTGCTTGCTTTGCCATCGGTGTGTCTTGTCTTTCTTTGGCAAGAGCGCATCAAGAACTGAGGGCAGATTGCTGACCTGACACAAACACTATTGCTGACTTTGGGCTGCCTTCAACTTTCCTTACCCTGAAATATAAGGCCTTTGCTGACATGGCCTCCACCTATGTGGGCAGCCTTGTCCAGCACAAACGCCTTCCATCTTGGACTCAGCGCATCAGCCACATTCCAACCATCTGTCTCAGGGCTTTGGTAACGCTGTTCTCTCTGCCCGGGACACTTTACTTCCCTCCCCCCCAGGTTTGGTGGTTTCACCATGAGTCCCACAAACCTGTACTCCATGTCTCAATGTGTGTCAAGCCACGAGTGCAGGATCCACAGCCATCTTCGGGCCCACCCTTGTGAGCCTGGTGCCTAGTGCAGTGCCTGGCATACAGCAAGTGCTTAATTAACATGTGTTCACATAATGAATCAATAAGGAAGGAAGGACAGATGGAGAGCAGGAAGGACAACTTACCTCCCATGTACTAGGTGCACTAACTTGTTTAATTTTCCCAGCAACCTGATCAGAGAGGTATTATGAACACCATCCTCATTTAATAAATAACAAAAATAGAGACTCAGAGAGATGTTTCCAAACTCCTTTAAAACCTTTCTGGGGCCAGGTGTGGTGGCTCACACCTGTAATCCTAGCACTTTGGGAGGCTGAGGTGGGAGGATTGCTTGAGCTCAGGTGTTCGAGACCAGCCTGAGCAAGAATGAGACCCCATCTCTACTAAAAACAGAAAAATTAGCCAGACACGGTGGCATATACCTGTAGTTCCAGCTACTTGGGAGGCTGAGGCAGGAGGATTGCTTGAGCCCACAAGTTTGAGGTTGCAGTGAGCTATGATGACATCATTGCACTCTTCCTGGGGTGACAGAGCCAGATTCTGTCTCAGAAAAAACAAACAAAAAAACCCTTTTTGGAACAGTTATTTAGAAAGAAAGAAACTGAAAATAACTTGTGTGAGGATGGCAGTAGTAGAAAAGTCTGGAAGGATAGCCACCAAATGTTAATATGGTTATTTCTGAGTGGTGGGTTGCACTATTTTGTTTTTATTCTTTTTGCCTATCTGAATGATTTTTAAAATGAAAATATATTTTAAAAGTGAAGGCCGATGTTCATCAAAACATTGTTCACAATAGCCAAGATATAGAAACAACCTATGTGTCCATTAATGGCTGAATGGATAAACAAAAATGTGGTTTTATACACAATGGAATATTAGCCTTAAAAAAAAAGGAGATTCTGCCATTTTTGACAGCATGGATGAACCTGGAGGACATTATGCTAAGTGAAATAAGCCAGGCACAGAAAGACAAATACTGCATGACCTCGCTGATATGTGAAGCCTAAGAAAGTCAAATTCTTAGAAGCAGAGAGTAGAATGTGGTTGGCAGGGACTGGGGAATGGGAAAATGGGGTGATATGATTAAAGCGTACAAAGTTTCAGCTATGCAGGATGAGTACGTTCTGAAGATCTAACGTAAAGCTTCACGGCTATAGTTAATGATAATGTACTTGAAATTTGCTAAGAGAATAGATCCTAATTGTTCTCAAACACACAAAAAGGGAATAGATGAGGTGATGGATATGCTAATTAGGTTGGTCATGGTATTCATTTTACAATGTACACACATATTAAATCATGTCGTATACCTTAAATACATACAACTTTTATTTGCCAATTATGTCTCAGTAAAGCTGGGGAGAAGATTGGGAAGTTCGGCTGAGCTTTGGGTTAGAGCATGGTGGGGGTGCAGTCGTCCCCCGCAGAGAGGGTGAGGGTCAGGAGCACAGGGTTGCTGGAGTCGTAAGTCGGGGGGAGTCAGTTTAATATCCTTCATGTCTCAGACTCGAGGTCAGATCTGGGAGTCAAATGATTTCTAACTTTCATGTTTTGCTTCCAGTGTAAGATTGAAATGGTGTTTAGGCCACTGATGGCACACTTTGCTTATTTGTCCAATAAGAATCTAGAGGCCGGGCGCGGTGGCTCACGCCTGTAATCCTAGCTCTCTGAGAGGCCGAGGCGGGCGGATTGTTTGAGCTCAGGAGTTCGAAACCAGCCTGAGCAAGAGCAAGACCCCGTCTCTACTTAAAAATAGAAAGAAATTAATTGGACAACTAAAAATATATAGAAAAAATTAGCCGGGCATGGTGGCACATGCCTGTAATCCCAGCTACTTGGGAGGCTGAGGCAGGAGGATCGCTTGAGCCCAGGAGTTTGAGGTTGCTGTGAGCTAGGCTGATGCCACGGCACTCTAGCCTGGGCAACACAGTGAGACTCTGTCTCAAAAAAAAAAAAAAAAGAATCTAGAGTTGTTTTGTGTTTAAAGTTAGGCAGCTAATTCATGCAGCCAATGTGGCTTTTGGACATCCTGAAGAGAACATTAGTCTGTATACTGCCATCAACAGCCACCATTTGGTGCTTCAGAGGGAAAAAATATATATACTCCCTTGCTCCTTTTATTGCTTCTTTATGCTTTCAGTTTTCTTTACGCTAAATGCTTATGCTAAATTTTATTCAAGAGGGTAAATGCTGAGCTCCTGTCATAGTTCAGGCTACTATAACAAATGACCATAGACTGAGTGGCTTAAACAGCAAGTACCGATTTCTCACAGTTCTGCCTGGAGGCTGGAAGTTGAGATCAGGGGGCTAGCAGGGGGAGGTTCCTGGTGAAGGCCTTCTTCCTGGTTTATAGGGGGCCATCTTCTTCTTTTTTTTCCCCCCCAGGAAAATAAGTTGGTTCCCTAGCATCCTCCAAAGATGATCAATAATTTTTGTTTGTCTAGCATCATTATAAACTCATTGATTTTAACGTGTTTCAACTCATTCATGCTGATGTTTGAATTGATCCGTATCTGGTCCCTGGGAACCCCTTCCAATTGGCTTCTCTGCGTTTTGTTGTCATGACCCAGTAGTTTTTATAACTTCCTTGCCTTCTAATATGACAAGGTGTTCTGGGCTCGACATGATCGTTTCCTGCCCAAGCTAACTAGCCATTTTCCTGAGCAGCCCAGTTTCCTTTTGGTGGGAAATTGTATTTGGAGACCACAGTCTAGGTGCTAGGAGAGATCATTGATACTGCATTTATCATTGTTTCTAAGCCTTTCCAGTAGACACAGCAAGGGAATGTCAGAGGGTCATCTTCTTGCTGTATCCTCGCATGGCAGAGGGAAAGCTAGCTCTCTGGTCTCTTCTTATAAGGCCCCTAATCCCACTCGTGAGGGCTCCAGCCTCATGACCTAATCATTTGCTATGGGACCCACTTCCTAATACCCTCCACTGGGATTAGGGCTTCAACATGAATTTGAGGCAGTGACAGGGACACAAACATTCAGTCCATAGCAGCTCCCAAAGGTTTTCTGCTCCGTTCTGATTTATTTGTTTCTATTTCTTTGACAATTTTAATGTGGATTGAGTAGAAAAATCTGCAAAGTCACTCCCATGATAGTTGGTCCACCTGCTTTCCCTCACTGATGTGTTAAGCAGGGCACTTAGTTCAGTGGGGCTCCTCGCATACTTTATCTGCACGTAGCCCTTGATATAACTTTAGGGGTCTGACCCTTCCAAGATTATTTCCTTCCTGGGGGAAAGGAGACCTGTGATTCTTACTGTTGTCCTTGATTCTGAATTTGCTTCCTGAGGGCAGTGGCTCTTATTTAGGCCTCCAAAAGGTAGCCTTGTTCTATTAATTTGAGAATATTCTCCGCTGAAAAGCACAGAGCAGGTATATTAGTGAAGGTTCTCCAGGGAAACAGAACCAGTAGGGTGTATACAAATATACACACATACTCACACACACATATGCCTTGTTATAGAGAGAGAGAGACAGAGAGATTTATTTCGAGGAATTGGCTCACTTGGTCACGGAGGCTGCAGAGTGGGCCAGCACGCTGGAGGCCCAGGGAAGAGCTGCAGTTCAAGTCTGAAAGCAGATTGCTGGCAGAATTCCCTCTTGCTCAGTGGAGGTCAACCTTCGTTCTAGTCAGGCCTTCAACTGTTGGATGAGGCCAGCCCACATTATGAAGGACAATCTGCTTTACTCAGAGTCCAGCGATTTAAATGTTAATCTCATCCAAAAACCACCCTCACAGAAATATCCAGGATAATGTTTAACCAAATGTCTGGGCACCCAGTCAAGTTGACACAAAATTAACCACCGCAGCAGGTTTCTCAGAGATCAGATGAAGAACATTAATGAGACATAAGCTGGTTCCATTCTCAACATGTTCTTGTGGCTTCTAAGGAGGCCCAGGACTTGGGTGAGGACGGCTAAGGGGTGCTGAGACATGCATCCCTCGTGGCCCTCCAAGACCCCACATGTATTCACAGCCCCCAGACCACCCTTCCAGAGCCCGCAGAAGCTGTTTTATACATTTTGCTCTGAAGTCCTGGTATCTAGAAGTGTGCTGCCGCCTGCTGCTGTGGGTTTCCCGTGGTGACCTTTTCCACCCACACAACGTGCACATCTGCTTCTGAGGCTCACCTGTGATTACGCGGAATGCAGGAGCGGGCTGTGGAAAGGAGTGGGTATCGTCTGAAGGAAGCTGCATTTACCTCATGGTGCTATGGGGGAGCCGCTGTACAATCTCACCAAACTGAAGGAAGCAAACACATAGAAAGTGATCCTTGGTCTGAGGGGTTAAACATTTTACTGGGATATCCTAACAATTGCTTTTCTTCCCATTGTGTAAAGAAGAATGAATAATCCCACTATCATAAACTCAAAGACTAAAAGTACCACCCCAACTTGCTCTAGAAAACAATTTGTCCATAGAAACAAAATAACTAATACATGGGGCAAAAAGTGTATCCCAGCAAAAGAGAAGCATGTTGTTTATCAAAGACTTAGAGAATCTGATGTTTCACAAGACTAGAATATTGTCCACCTAAACACAGTATGTTATCTGATAGTCTTAGAAATATCCCGAAAGACATATATATATATATTTTTTTGAAACATAGTCTTGCTCTGTCATCCAGGCTAGAGTGCAGTGGCGTGATTATAGTTAACTGGAACCTCTAAGTTCTGAGCTCCAGCAATCCTCCTGCCTCAGCCCCCCGAGTAGCTGGAACTACAGGGACTTGCCACCAGACCTGGCTAATTTTTCTATTTTTTGTAGAGACGGGGTCTCGCCCTTGCTCAGGCTGGTCTTGAACTCCTGGCCTCAAGCCATCCTTCACCTTGGACTCCCAAAGTGCTAGGATTACAGGCGTGAGCCACTGCACTCAGCCAAGACATACTTTAAAAGCTATCAAGTCCTTAAGTCTTTTGCAGAAGAAAACATTGCAGTTCATATGGGTATAGTTCAAGGAATTCAGTTGACTGGGCAAGGAAAGGCAAAATCAAGAAATTTGTAAATGATGCTTTAATTCTAAATTTATCTAAATTTAGTTTAAGATATCTGCTTGCAATGGGGAAAAATAAGTATTTCCCCCTGAATTAACCTGATTTATTAATCACTTTTGACTGGCTATTTCTAGCTAAACAAGTATGTCACTAATAGGAGGCAGAGACGCAGTGGGGAGAATAGCAAAACACAGGGAGGATCATGCCTGTTCTCGGGGCTCCCATAGCACTTCCAAGTGCCTCTACTCAGCATCTTGCCATCTCACTTCTGCATTGTTTGTGTGTTTTTCTCTGTCGTCAGACCTAATACAGCATCTGGCACATAGCAGATTCTCTGTATGTATTAGTTGAATGAATAAATGAGTGAATTTATGAGGAAGAAAGCCAAGGTGAAATCAAGATACAGGATGATGCTCTGCTGAACCCTAAGAAAGAAGAGAATAGACATTCCTTACCTTTCTCCTGGCTGATCGGTTGAGGTCGTGTTGATGTCCCACAGCTGCAATGCTGTAGCTTTAGTTACATTAAGGTCTGCTGGGTTTTTTTGGTTTGTTTTTTTTAAAAAACAATTATCAAGGCAGAAGAGGACTATGTTGTGGAGAAAATTATCCAAGAAACATCTTATTAGAAGAATATTGAGAAATAAACGAGGCTAACAATAGGTAAACACGGGTTATGTGAAAGTCTATTTGACATTATTCTTAAGATTATTTTGTTTTTGGGTGATTTCTTTGGGTTCTGGCCTGATCCATCTTTCCCAGGGAATCTTCTACCACCTTTGCAAGTGTAAATCTTTTTCACGACGCTTGGAATTTTGTTGGTAAAACTTGGGGATCTAGCTCTAACTGGTCCACCCATGTTCTGGTAAATAGTTACCCAACATTTGGCATGAGAGTTTTGGCATGAGCCTGGCATAAGCCTGTCTGTCTTTGGGGCATGGTGATCTGGGATTGACAAGAAACCAGCCTGGGCTGGTTTGGCCTGTGTAGAACCAGTCATTGCATTGAATTGGTGACCATGGGAAATCTCTGGGCAACACTATGTAGCAGGATAACTTTGGTTCTATATTAATAATTGAATGTTGGTCAGGCATAGTGGGTCACACCTGTAATCCTAACACTTTGGGAGGCCAAGGTAGGAGGATTTCTTGAGGCCAGGAGTTCAAGACCAGCCTGAAGAAGAGTGAGAGCCTGTCTCTACAAAAAATAGAAAAATTAGCCAGATGTGCTGGTGTGCATCTGTAGTCCCAGCTACTCAGGAGTCTGAGGTGGGAGGATCCCTGGAGCCCAGCAGTAGTTTGAGGTTGCAGTGAGCCATCATGACACCACTGCACTCTAGCTGGGGTGACAAAGAAAGACACTGTCTTAAAAAAAAAAAAAAGAAGAATGTCAACCAGATTTCACACAATGTCTCAGTTTTAGTGCTTTAGCAGTTAAAAAGAGATGCTCAATGTATCAAGTGTAAAATATACCACACATAAATATCTTCTCTCCTTCACATCTCATGTTTATATGATTTAGCACATCTAAATTATGTCCCTTACTATCAGTCATACTTAAAGAAGATCAATAAGATCTGTACATGCCATTGTGAGGTCACTGAGATGGGCAGAAATGTTGATAACGTGTCAGAATCCATTCCAAAACCAACTAGTGTAGAATGTACCTCGTAAGTTCGGAGTTGATTAATCTAGATTGCACTTTAGAGGGTTCAGAAAGAGGTCAGAAGATAGGGCTGGGTAACATCAGCATCTCATTGAAGATATATGAATGTTGACGACAGAATGAATAGGGGGGAGAGAGGCAGACGGAAGAGCTATGGGCAATGACCAGAGGCACGCGGGTGTATTATTTCTCTCTGGGAAGAGCCTGCTATCTAGGCTTTCTTTTATACAACAGACTTAATATGCAGAGTCAATAACCCTGCAGAGTAATCGCTGCTTGGATTCTGAGGAGGTGCCATATTAAATTATTTATAACCAGATTTAAAAGAAAGTCCTCATAACTGAAATATGAAGTGATCATGTTATACTTCCTATTACTCCAAAAAGGCTTGAACAGTTAAACTCTGTTTCCTTTTCCCTTTGAAATACTAGGTCTCCTACAATTGTGAAGTGATTAATATAGTTAAAGAGAGAGTAACAATTAACATTTGAACAGAAATATTGTAATGTTAGTGTCGTGACATCTTCCATAAAGGTCTCATGTTATATTCTTATTTTCTCTTTGAATATTTTCGTCTTACATTTTTTTTTTTTTTTTTTTTGAGACAGAGTCTCACTCTTTTTCCTGGGCTAGAGTGCTATGGCGTCAGCCTAGCTCACAGCAACCTCAGACTCCTGGGCTCAAGCGATCCTCCTGCCTCAGTTTCCCAAGTAGCTGGGACTACAGGCATGCGCCACCACGCCCGGCTAATTTTTTCTATATAGTTTTAGTTGTCCGATTAATTTCTTTGTATTTTTAGTAAAGACGGGGTCTCGCTCTTGCTCAGGCTGGTCTTGAACTCCCGAGCTCAAACAATCCACCCGCCTCGGCCTCCCAGAGTGCTAGGATTACAGGCGTGAGCCACCGTGCCCGGCCTCGTCTTACGTTTTGACAAGTACTCTCACACCTACTAAAATGTAAACTCTGATGATATGCAGAATGGTTTTTTTTAAGTTTTGGCTTAAAGATGAAATTATTTCTTGAGCACTCTACTTTTGGGAGTGGAAGTGGGTGCAATCTTTCTGGAGAGCAATTTGGGAATATGTAACAAAAGCACTAAAAGTAAACATGTAGTTTAACAAACAATTCTACTTCTTGGAATTTAACAAATGGAAATGATCAGAGAAGGGTGCAAAGATTAATTGGCAAGGATGTTTGTTCCAGAATTATTAATATAGGTGAATAACTGTAAACAATACTACATGCGCAAGCACAGGGAAATCAATTATAACGATATCATAATTATTTATTATACATTATTATATAGTCCTTCAAAACCATATGAGAAAAATGTGCATAATATATTGTTAAATGGAAAAAATTATGACGCAAATGTAAAATGATCATAATTTTGTTTAAATTATGTATATGCACAGAAAAAAGATTAAAAATATAAACATCAACATGTAAGCCATGGTTATCTCTAAATAAAGGAATAATGATGAATTACTGCCTTCTTTGGGCTCTTTAACACTTTAAAAAAACTTTCTATCATAAAATTAAGCATTTCTTCATAATGGGGTAAATTTTAGGTTAGTGCTAGGGAAGACCCACAGGAGGCCAGATGACAAAGGGTTAAACAAAATTCCACACATTTATTTCCTAATTTTGCCGCTGTAATCATTATAGGTTTGTTGCCAGACGCAGAGACACAGAATTGAGGCAGAGAAAGAGGTTTAATCATAGGGCCTCCGAATGAGGAGACAGAAGGAAACCTCAAATCCACCTCCCCAGGAGTTTGGGGCTAGGGATTTTAGAGGGTTTGGACAAGTACTTGGCTGAAGTGTGGGGATCATTGATCGGTGGAAGAGCGCAGGGTGAAGTCTTGGGATGGGGAGATGAAAAAACTGCATTTTTATGCTGATTTGGTTCCTCTGGGGGGATCTTCAAACTGGTCGGCATCAGCTGTTCTGCTGGAATTCAGGATCTGAAAAACATCTCAAGCGATCGTTAAACAAATGACTTATGATTCTAAGGTCGGAGATCCTATCTGTAGGAGAGACGGGGATGCAAAGGTATCCAGGTTAGTAACCAGCAACAAGGCAGTGGGCCAAAGTGCAGCCAGATTCATGCTTAATTATAATTACATTTCTGTCCAGAAGCTGGCATGCAATTTTTGTCACCCCTGTGGGGATGGTTTCACTGCAAGGGGGAGAGTAGGTATACAGGAGGAATGAGACAAAGCTGAGGAAAGAAAGGGGAGATCAGTGAATAATATCAATCAGGCATTCTTGAGCAGGACCCCACCTGGGAAATCTCCAAAGATAGAGAAGAAACTAGTCTCAGGGCATGAGGAATCAGAGATTTGCCCTAATATCAAATACTCTCTCATAAAACATACTAGTTGTGTGTTCTTTTCTTCAGAGTCATGTTGCAAAGGGTCTCTATTCTCTTGAGTACAGGCATGGAGCATTTTCACAATCTGATACAATGAACCTTCCAAGCACAATGTGTCCCTTGGACACTGCCATTCTCTATGACTGCCATGTTTTGATACGACTGCCATGGTTTTGATGGAGTGAAGGTTTCAGACTTTCTTTGTCCTGTACTTTGACAACTGCAAATGACAACTGCAAATTATGAAGAAAGCATTTTCAGTATATAATTAAATGGGCAGGGGTAGAAGCAGATTATGAAAATGTGTGTTCTGTAATTCTAATTTGATTTTTAAAAGCTAATGAAGGAATGAATGATTACATTCATCTGGAATTATAAACATTCAAAGATTAATTAGAATGATTTCTTGATGGTGAGATTATGAGTGATTTAAATTTTCTTCTCTGTACCCCTCTGTGTTTTTCAGATTTTCTAAGATGAATGTGTCTCTTGTTATTAGAAATAATAAAAAGTAATTTTATATTAAACCCAAAATTTGGGCTTTTGATTTGGAAGAAACTAGTAAGTTATTTGGAATAAGTTCCCATTCCCAACTAATTTAGACCCTAAGATAACTATCGTTGTTGTTTCATTTATTCATTCCTTTATTTACTTATTCCTCCAACAGACTTTTATTATGCAGTTACTGATGCCAAGCACTGTGTTAGATGTTGGGTATAAAGATGAACAACATTGTAATCCTCTTTCCTTGGGAAGATCCCTCTATAGCTGACCAGTTATCTGGGTCAATTTATTGATTTGAAAGCGTCAGTCGGGGGTGCTTAAGACTTCAACTAGGAAGCAGGCTTTGAAAGAGGAGAAACTGCTCTTGGTTTTCAAAGATGAGGAACACATTCCAGTGACAAATGTCGTTCTGCCTGATTCTATCGGTGCTTCCATCGGAGAACTGCAAGAGCAAGGAAGGGCTCGTAAGGGCTTCCACGCAGTGAGGACTGCAGTCATACCGGTGTGCTTGTTGACTCTGCTAATATGAGAGATTTTTAAAAGTTAACTTTTTACTTATGATAATCATAGATTCACATGCACCTGTAAGAAATAAGACAGATCCTGTGTGTCCTTCACCCAATTTTGCCCAGCGGTAACACTTCATGGATTTTAATACCTACGAAAACGAAGAAAAGACAGCTTCTGCTCCTCATCATCCTTCGTATGTAGCAGGTAACTTTCCCTTTCTTAGCACTTTACTCTTATTAAAGGAGGTCTTCTCCTCTTTCAAAGCTTGTGTCCTAGGTAAGGGAGATGAGACCTCTCTTATTAAGGGATCTTAAAATATTTAAATTTTGCCCTAAAGGGTTACATGGCAATCACCTTAAATTTGGATTATTTTCTCAATTGTGGTAAATATGTAAATATGAAGGAACAGTTTCTAATCAAATTATGGGAACTCTGTGCACAGAAAAACTTAACCTATGAACATTAAATATGTTTGTAGGGGTTTGAGGAAGAACGATGGAAGGAATATTCCCGAAGGAGATCATTCAGCTATGCACGGTCTCAAAGGGGCCTTGTTGGGACAGCAGGCAGTGAGTGCCATCCCCAGGCACAGCTGGAGGACAAGGAAGTGTCCATGTCTCCTGCAAGAGGAGCTGCCACACCAGGAGACCCTAACAAGCTCAGCCCTGGGGAGAAAGTTTTCCCAGGAAGAGGTCAGACCACCTTCCACTCAGAAGGAGGCGAAGGTGCTCACTGGACTCCTGTGTCAGGGATGAAGGGGCCACTAATTCAAGAGAATGCCTGGATATTTCAGTTGAAGAATTTATCCTTAAAGGCACACTGCTTCCCTGGTCTCATTCCTAAGTTCATTTAATAAATATTATCGAGCACTTTCTATCTACCTCAACAGTTAATTTGAGTTGGCAGAAAGATGAGTTAAACGTGAGTTTTACACGTGAGATGCTTGAGGCAAAGGTGAGAGGAAGAAAAAAAAGTGTCCTTATCTCCTATTTTACTGTGCCTGGTCGCCTAGCGTGAGGACAGAGCACTGCGCTAGGAGTCAGGAGACTGAGGCTGTGTCACTCACTAGCGCTGTGGTCTTTAGAAAGTTACTCTAGGCTCTGGGGGGCTTGGTTTCCTCAACTGAGAGTATTGGTCTAAATGATCTTTAACTTCTCATCCAGATCTAAAAATATTCCACTATTATCAGCTTCTTTTATAATTGAAGGTAAATTAAAACCTCCAGGAAATTGTCCTGTTATTTTGTACTATTTTTCAGTTTGTTTTTCTTCTTATACTAGAACACTTTTTAGAAATAAAAAATTCATAACAGCAAAATTTACATTTACTAGGGAGCTGTCTGCCATGACTTGTAAGGACATGTTTTTTCTATTGCTTATAAAATCAAATGAAAGTTTAGAGGGGCTTTCAGGTGGGCTTTGTGTGTATTTGTGTATGTGTGTGTGCACTTGATCCATTAACAATAACTTAATCAGTGCAGATGAGATTGAGAAGAGCCATTTTCAAAGAGAATGTCAGACAGACCATGGTTAGATGCTTTTTGACAGCAGTTATAAAATAATGAGCTCGGTGTAAAAGCATCAGATTCAAGTCAAGGATTTTTTGGAGAAGATTTTTTTTTTCGTTATTTCTAATGATAGAATTTATTTCTGGCAGCTCTTGAAGTTAATAAGAGAGGTCTCATATCTGGTTTGTCCACAGTTTCCGTGGCTTATTCAAGCTCTGTCCTCCCATATATTTGTTATAATTATGGCGGAAATTTGCAAATTCCCAGGCTAACAGAATAGCATACCTGTAAACATAGCATCTCTCTGATTAATTGAGCCGAATCTCAGAAAGAACAGGTAACTTCATTTCTGGACAGTAATATTACATTATGGGCAAAAATATCTTCTATGTACTGGAGTTAGAAATACTGATTTCATTTGCAGAAGAAAAAAATACTATAAAAAGTACTTATAATTAGATTCTAGGATTAGATGTGTGTATATGTATAACTATGAATATGTATGTGTGTGTGTATGTATTAACTGATAATTCCTAGAATCAAGCTTTTCTCATTAGGAAGGATTTCTCATGTGGGATTTTCCCCACTTTCTGGTTGAAACAGAGGCCATATGGGCTATTGATTAAGAAGATAGTGGTTTTCCAAACAAATAAACAATGACATAATGAATCAGACCAATGGTTTGCCAGTGCAGAAATTTGAAGCTGACAGTGGCTTTAATGGATTATTTTATGGAAATAATGAAAAGTATAGTCACTCTTTGCTGAGTACCTACTGTGTGCCAGGTTCTTCTAGGCAATTTACATATGGTGCCATATTTAATCTTTACAATTAAACTTTATTAAGTAGACATTATTATCCTGGGTTTACAGATGAGGAAACAGGCTGAGAGAGGATAACCATCTCGTCCAAGTTCATAGAACTAGTAAGTTCTTTGCCTCTCCATCTAAACTTTAGAATCGGTGAGTAACTTGCTGGGATTTTGATTGGGATATGCTCTTTTTACTACTTCCAGGAAGTTCTTCTATTTACATAATGTCATCCCCACAAGTATACATTATTTAACATTTTTTTCAACTTGAAACTTTTTTATTAATGAGTTTTTTTGAATAAGTACTATATGTGCATGGTTCAAAATTCAACATGCACAAAAGTATAGAATGAAAGTAAGTCTCCTTTCCTCTTCTGTTCCCCAGCCCTTTAGGCCTCCTTCCAAGCAACAGCGCTCAACTAGTTTCTTATGTATGTTCTACATTTTTACACACACTGACAGGCAGACAGGCACAGATAAACAACAGACACAGACACAGACATACCCCCCACTCTCAGCCCTTCACACATAAATGTTAGCATAAACATAGTGAGTACACAGTTATGTAACATGTTTTTCCCTTGACAATATATTTTGGTGATCCTTCTAGACCCAGAACAGTCCTTATTGCACAATTATAAACCCTGGTAGATCTGTTAGTACTAAATTTGTCTAGAAAAGTGTACATTTTCTGCCCGTACAACCTCTGACAATGTATAGGTGGTATTCCCTGGTTTTGATCACAAGTGGGCAGGACAGGAGTGATTCTCTCCCTCCTGCAGATCTGCATTTTGAAGGAGGATTAGATCTATTTCTTACCCAAGTCAGTCATTACATTGTAGGGGGTACACATTAAAAAACCCCAAATTGAATACTCATATACCAGGATGAAGGATAAAAAACAAAATGATAAGAATTAGAGTGCACAGTGTGCATAACAAAGAACTGAGATGAATACAAAGATGAGTGATGCAAAATCTGAAATTAGAAAGTATGTTTGATGTATAAACAGAGCCTTAAGGATAGACTATCAAAAACGCGTGCAAGAGGGAAAAAAAATGCACTCAACTGAAATGATGGAAACCACACAGTCCATTCCTAACCCTTAATTCCTCTGAAGAACAATTCACACCACCAAGAAAAGAAAAGCTCTTAGATGTAGTAGAAAGCAAAACCCTTATCAGGACAGATGCCGAGCATTTAGGAAACAATGTGGACACAGGAAAAAAAAAATAATCTCTTTTCCCCATGATGTGGCAGCAGAGAATGGATAAAAAAATGATCAGATGGAGCAGTCAGGCAGGTGGCTAAAAAATGGGGAGGATTTTCACATACAGAAGCATGAGAGAAAAAAGCAGGCAACTCATTGACAAGCAGAAGAAAGATGCACATGTTTTCTCTGCATTAATCTTAGCCATGGCTCTAAAGTATTCACCATCCTCTTAAATTGCTTCCCAGGCTTTGAGCCATTTCTTCCTCCTTTGAACATAGGGAAGGAATAGGCTGGCATCCCAGCAACAAAGTTGTGGATGACTACGCTGCATCATCCACTCACGAATTCTCTAAGGTATAGGATTCAATTCACTCCCATGGACATGCATGGAGTCCTTGCTTGCAAGACGGTGTTAGGTGCTGACATGCAAAATGCAAGTAAGCAGAACATCTCTTTTCATTCAGAGTCCTGCCTCAACTGTAAAAGGAGAGGGTGAAACAGAATTGCTCTCTAACAAGGCACTTTTCTACTCTCAGATTGTTTAGCTCTATGATACACAGCGATCTCTCTTTACTGGGTTTCAGAACATCATGTATAATAGTCCCTGATGGGATGGCTCCCATGGGTCTCAATACACCCACGAGATATCTCTTCCTGGATTCTGCCATTCAGTTTCTGACAAAGACTTTCACTTTTCTAAATAAGGCAATGTTTAATTACAATCATGCTTATGATCTGAGGTCTTCTTAGCTTATACCAACTTACTGGGGATTCTTCTTCCCTAAGCTCTGTCTTAAAAACAACTGGGCTCTGTGTTTATTACCTTTGAACTTACACAGAAATATATGCGTGCTTGTGTGTGTGTGTGTACATGTGTGTATATGTGTATCTGCCTCATTTCTCAAAGGATTTGAGACAAGCTAGAGAAATACATACATTTGCAAAAGGATAAAATAAGAATCCCAGAACCCAGAAACATAAGGGAAGAAAAATATCAAACTAGATACTGCATGAATCAGTAGCTTGATGTAGAGGCTGCAAATTTAGCTCCAAGCTTCATAACTGAGAGAAAGGAACACCACCCTAAGATTCATATGGTCTAGAAGTCCAGGACAAGCTGCTTGCTGTGAGGAAACACAGCTTTCCTGGATACTGGGTCCTGAAAGAAATCTCTCCCTGGATCTTCATAAAAATCACACTGTGAGATGTATTCGATGCCATAAAAAATACCTTACAACTTTCACACGATGTTTTCTCATAACATGCCTTAATGTAGTGAGAGGCCCATATTATCCTGGATAGAGCTGGAGCCCATCCTTCAAAGTGAGGTATCACAAGAATGGAAAAGCAAGCACATGTACTCACCATCAAATTGGTACTAAGTGATCAACATTAAGGTGCTCACATGGTAGTAATATTCCCTGGGTGCCAGTCAGGTGTGGGAGGGTGGGGGTAGGTAAACTCACAACTAATGGAGATGGAGCTCACTGTATAGGGGAAGGCTGATGGCTTGATACCAAAAGGTAATTTAGCTAATGCAGGGCTAGGAGGAGCCCAACCCTTATTCTCAACTTCAATCCGTCTCCTTTATCAGAATGAGGATTTCTTAATTCTTCTGATCTGCTTAGGGCTTCCATTTAGGGTAGCAATATTAAAATAATTCATTTAAATTAGAAATACTGAAATTTCAAGCAGCAGTTCCTTGTAATGTAAATGAGCTAAAAAAAGGCAAGGGAAGCAAGCTGAGCACAGTTCCCTGGCCAGGAGGAGGGCATAAGAGCATGTAAGTTGCCAGCAGCATTTCAGTGGGAGGCACTGTGGTGACTTCCCTGGAGAAGGTGGTAAGTTTGGCAACTCAGCGTAGCAAAAAGAACATGACTTTGGAGTCTGGAAAACACAGCTCTGTTGGCAGGGTTTGTTACCCGAGGTCTGGCAGCCTCTGTTTCCTCTTCTGTAACTTTGGGATAATAGCTTGTAACTAGAAACATTACGTACCAACCCCAGCCTAGCGCCTGGAGCACAGCAGGGATTTAATACATTAGGCTGCTTTCTTACTTTTTTTGAGACAGAGTCTCTGTCTGTTGCCCCAGGTGGAGTGCAGTGGTGCCATTGTAGCTCACTGAGACCTCAAACTCCTGGCCTCAAGTGATCCTCCTGCCTCAGCCTCCCGAGTAGCTGGGACAACAAGTGCATACCACGACACTAAGCTAATTTTTCTATTTTTACTGGGGACGAGGTCTCGCTCTTGCTCAGGTTGGTCTTGAACTCCTGAGCTAAAGCAATCCTCCCACCTCAGCCTTCCAGAGTGCTAGGATTACAGGCGTGAGCTACAGCGCCTGGCCCATATTATCCTGGATAGAGCTGGAGCCCATCCTTCAAAGTGAGGTATCACAAGAATGGAAAAACAAGCACATGTACTCACCATCAAATTGGTACTAAGTGATCAACATTAAGGTGCTCACATGGTAGTAATATTCCCTGGGTGCCAGTCAGGTGTGGGAGGGTGGGGGTAGGTAAACTCACAACTAATGGAGATGGAGCTCACTGTATAGGGGAAGGGCAAGCTTGTGGCCCTGGCTTGGGTGAGGCAAAGACGTCATATGTAACCAAAATGTTTGTACCCCCATATAATATTCTGAAATATTAATAAAAAAAACCATGGACTGAAGTAACACATAGGAACTAAAAAGGACCACAAAACCCAATGACACTGAGTAAATCACAACATATACATAACCTGCAGCTCTATCCTTCAAAATTCAAAGTAAATCTCTTCATCTTTTTGAAAATCATTCAGTCGCTTCTTAGCAGTTCTGCTGCTGGTCAAATCACCAATACTCTTTGCCCTTTCTCACCCATCAAGCATCAGTGTTATTATTCCCTGGCTCATTTTGTTTCCTCTGCTCCCTTTCAAGGTGTGCTGCCTCAAACCAGGAGTTTCCGTGAGATGAAGAGTGACTTGCTTTTATCAGGAATGGCTGTGAATTTGGGGAGGACACTACAGGTTCATTTATTCAACAAATGTTTTTAAAGTGCTTACTATGTGCCAGACACTATATTTGTGCAAGGCCGATGGGGTTGCAGACTCATTTAAGCCTTTTCCATTAAATATTTAAGCCTTTTCTTCTAAGCCCAGGTAAGTACGGGAGAGCTCTGGAGCTCTGCCATGACTGGAGAAAGGCAGTAAACTGCGTAAGTTCCTCTCCTGTGGACAAGCAGACTGGTGCTAATGGCCGTGACACCCTTTGGAAGCACGAGAGGTGCCCGGCGTGTCTAAGATCTCTCCTAGAGAACTCTGAGGCCGTACCTGTGCTGGAGTTTCAAGGGCAGGGTCACGGATCCATCTGAGAAGCTACCAATAGCCATGAATCTTCTTCACAGAAAAACACTCATACTATATTTCCCATACAATTTCAGGATGTTCAGTGACCCCGCTGAAGTCCATCCTGTGCCTCCTTCCCTCAGAGTGAGAGACCTTTGTCTGAGTGGCATGCCCAGGGTCCCCCCATGGGCTTTGACTCTCTTTATCATTTTCATCGATGAACTGGGTTACGAAGACAATGAAGGCAGGCCGACCAAATGTACGATTAAGACAAAGGCAGAGATGAGAAATCACATTGTTTGGCACATCAATATAATATGGCAACATTTAATAGAGGCAAAAGTAAACTCTTGCATTTAAACCCTGTTATGAGCTGAACTGTGCCCTCCAAATTCATATGTTGAAGTCCTAACCCCCAGAACCCCAGAATGTGACCGTATTTGGAGAAAGGGCATTTAAAGAGGTGATTAAGTTAAAATGAGGCTGTTAGGGTAGGCCCTAACCCTACCTGACTGTTGTCCTTATAAGAAGAGGAAATTTGGACACACAAAGAGACACCAGGTGCACATGTGCCCAGAGGGCAGACCCTGTGAAGAGGCAGCGAGAGGGTGGCCACCTGCAAGCCAGGCAGGGCGGCCTCAGAAGAATCCAACCCCGCCCACACCAGGACCTTGGACTTTCAGCCTCCAGAACCGTGAGAAAGTAAATTTCTGTTATGTAAGCCTCCCAGTCTACAGTATTTTGTTATGGCAGCCCTAGCAAACTAATACGGAGCCCAAAAAGCAATTTCTTAAGAACAGAAGAGGGGATGGGGACAGAAGTGGCAACCGACTTTAGAGCAGCCATGGGAAGGCCATATGAAAATGACGTAAAGACTTAAGTTGGACACTTATTTTTCCCTCCCTCTTTCCCTTCTCTCCTCCTTCCTTCCCTTCCCCTCTCCTCCCCTCTCTCCTCCTTCTCCCCTCAAAAAAAAGAGATTTAATTTGATTTTAAATGCAGCAGAATTGAAATATTTCCTGACTTTCCCTAAAGAGGCCCTCGTTACAGAGCCCCTGTCCTGTCTTGGAGGCCACGGGCTTGCTTTTGCCCACCGACTGTGAGCAGAGGGAGTGAGGTGAACTACTTCCAAGCGGTGGCCCATCTGTCCTCTTCCTGTTACAAAACAAAGATGCCCCTTCACCCTGACTCCTGGCGTGAACACAATGTAGAGTCTGTGTGGTGGACACAGAGCGTGTGCAAGAAATAAACATTTCTTTCATAAGCCAATGACATTTTGAGCTCTTATCTGCAGCATGACTTAGACAGCCGATGGATACAAAATTGATGGGGTAATGTGACTGCCAAGCACAGCTCACAAGGCAATTTTTCCCCAGTCATCTTTGCTTAGATCATATCAGGAATAATGAATGAAGTTTTGGGAAATATGCATTAGGAGGTCAGATAGAAAACTGGGTTGGCCGGAAAAAGAGACCAGGCCGATGGGGGGATTTAAGACTAAGTCCTACGAAGGAAAATTGGAAGGAACTGAAGATATTTAGACTGAAAAAAAAAAAAAAGAGAAGAAAGGCAGAAATGTCTACGGAAAACGGACTGTACCTGTTCTAGGGGGGGCCTGAAGGGATTATGAAGGGCTTTTGATGGAAGTATTGGTGGATGAAATTTTTATTAAAAAGCACATATATTTATTTATTTTTTTATTTCAGGGTATTATGAGGGTACACACATTTTGGTTACACTTTATGTCTTTGCCTCACCCAAGCGAGGGTTAAAGGCATGCCCTTCCCCTCTACAATGCTCACCGTGTCCTTTAGTTGTGGGTTTACCCCTCGCCCATCTCCCTAATCCCTGGAGAGTATTACTGTCATGTGAGCACCCTAGTGTTCAACAGTTAGTGCCAATTTGATGGCAAGTACAAGTGGAGCCCATTCTGCCGATGTTGGGATACCTCACTTTAGATAATGGGCTCAGGTTCAATCCATGAAAGTGTAAGAGGTGCTAGATCACTGTCGTTTCTTATAATTGAGTAATATTCCATTGTATACATATACCAGATTTTAATAATCCACTCACGAATTGACGGGCACTTGGGTTGTTTCCACATTCTTGCAATGGTGAATTGTGCTGCCATAAACATTCAGGTGCAGATGTCTTTATTATAGAATATCTTTTGCTCTTTTGGGTAAAAGCATATATATTTAAATTTACATTTAAATTATACTTAATATTAAATACTTATTAAAAAGGAAGAATTTCTTAACCCTTAGAACTGTCCCTGAAATGTGAGAATCTCCTCAACATTTAAGAGAGATTTAAGCAGACACTGGTGATATCCTGTCAGAAATATTGGGGAGGAAGTTTGTGGGTGCTGGTGATGTGGGGTCAGGGGTGCAGGGTGGGATGGGGCCGGTGGTTTTCAAACACTTATAGCAGTTTAACAAAATCTTACATGGGACTCCCAGTGTAATAGTGATATTTCTTAGTCTAAATTTGTTTTACATATTTATATTAATAGCATTAAATTTGTAGAAAGCCAATCACTATAATAACGAGGCTCTTCTGATGAACATAAAAATTTGAATTGGGGATATTTATTCCTCAACTATTACCAAATAGCCTCTACTTGCCAAGCCTTGTTCCAAGCGTTGGGAAAACAGCGCAGTTAAGGTTGTTGTTCTCCTGGAACGTATGCTCAAGTTGGGACAGACTTTCAGCAAGTACACCGGTAAGTAGGACAATGTTAAAAAGTGGTAAGTGCTATGAAGACACTAAAACAATGCAGTGTGGTAGAGAGCAGGTGACTGGGTGTAGACATGTTACCATGCCAGGGAAGGCCTCTATCAGGAGTGGAAGATTCTGAGCAAGAACATTCCAGGCAGAGGGAATGGCAGGACAAAGGCCAAGGTGGAAATGAAGGGGGCACGTTTGAGTAAGAGAGTGGTTGTTGTGTTCTGCCACTGCAGAACAAGAGAAAGGGAGGCGGGCTAGGGAGAGACCATGGAGGATCTTATGATATCTATGGTAAAGGCATTTTATAAAACTTTTCAGCCACAGACCAACATGCAATCATGCGCACATGACTAGTTTTCAGTCTATGCCACATGGTCATCGCCATGCAAGTTTGACACCCCCCCCCCAACTGGACTCTACCTTCTTGAATGAGACGAAGGATCATGTGCTTGAATGTTGTGCCAATGTTAAACTGCTATGAGAGTTTCCCAGTGCTGACCCTCAATTTCTGATCTTCTTCTTTTTGAGCCAGAGTCTTGCTCTGTTCTACAGGCTAGAGTGCCGTGCCATCAACCGAGCTCGCAGCAACCTCAAACTCCTGGGCTCAAGCGATCCTCCTGCCCCAGCCTCCTGAATAGCTGGGACTACAGCTATGCACCACCACGCCTGACTAAGTTTTTCTATTTTTAGTAGAGATGGGGTCTTGTTCTTGCACAGGCTGGTCTCGAACTCCTGACCTCAAGCAATCCTCCCACCTCGGCCCCCCAGAGTGCTAAGATTACAGGCACGAACACCTTGCCCAGCCTCCCTAGAGATTTGATAACGAATGCTGATGTCTGGAGCACTCTCCGAGATTCTGATTACATGGAGCTGGGGTACAGTCTCCTATTGGTGTGGAGTTAGACGTAAGAACTGCTGTTTAATTAGTCACAACAACTTAATATCATGGGGATGGCACAGAAGTAATGGGGTGGGAATACATACATAAATTTTTTTTACCTTACGAATTTGCTTTGAAACATAACAATATATGTGTGTCTTTATGTCCAAGTATATTCTTGGAAACTGGCTGAAGCAGTTTCACATCCTTATGGCACTAAGTTCTGTTTCCACTGTGTAACAGGCATTAAGGTAGTCCTGTTTCCACCGTGAAGGGATAAATGGATACTCTGACAGGTGGTCACTGCTCTGATCTGTACACTCCCCTTGCTGCCCCCAGAAGCATTGCTTTCTAGACTGAAGTTAGATAATGCTGAACTTTAATATAAATCAAAATATTTGCATGTAAAGCGTCCCTCTGCCTTCCATTCAATCAGACGATGACAATTGTGAATTTCTGGTGGCATGCTACTTTGTGTCATTATTAAGAAAAGAATCTGCTGCATCGATGTGCTGAATAGGAGAAGAGTAAGTTATTCTTTGGAGGAAAGAGGATTCCTACTCGTGGAACAAAGCAATTCCTTGTACACCAGTCCTAAATAAATGTTTCTTTATGTTTGAAGTTGTATGACCTCATGTGGTGGTCTTCCTCGCACACACGCCAGCGAACAGTCATGAGTGCATTGTAGTTAGCAACGTGCGCTTGTCTGTAAAGGGCCTTTGACGAAGAGCTCACTGCATCTATTGACTCTGCGAGATGTCTGAGGTCACAAGTTTGGCTGGAGCACATGAGCCCAAATGAAGATGTTTTTGCCCTCCTGAAACAAAGCCAGAAACTTTATCTCCTTCATTGTGCACTTTGGGTCATGTGCTAACGATGAGGATTTCTCTCATACTAATCCCCTTAATGAAGGCTTCTCCCAGCCCTTACACAAACCCCGCAGGGCCTCGTGGTTTGGCAAGCCAAGCAGAATAAGGGCAGCACGGCGTTTGGCTTTTGAACTGAATTCAAGGCAATTAAAGTCAAGAGCTGGGGAGGAAAAGAGGAGGTTTAGAAATACCAGCCTAAGTAGTGTGACTGGGTGCTCTATAAATTAACTCAATTAGACAAAGCCCGATTTAACGGGTGAAGATGGTGCGAAGTGCTACCCTCATTAAATTTGGTTGTTAGAAGCGCTTCTAATGAAATTAACTTTCTGTTAGTTGTGTGAATCCCATAAAAGAATGTGTGCATGTGCATGTACACACATGCACACAGGTAGGTTCTGTGATTTTTGTCGGTAATTTTTTAAGAGGAGAGGGATAGAATGCAAAAATATATATACTTGGAAAAGAAAGACTGACGGAATATTTTAGAGCTCAAGAGTGGAAGACAAAGAGAAAGGCAGGAGAGAGACAAGGAGTAGAAAGAGACACAGAGAGAGAGATCTCCCAAAAATAAAGCCATGAGCCCCCTTTGCTGGGGGGTTCTGTTCAGCTGCCTGGGCTGCGGGGTCCTGCCTGGAGCCCGGGCTCAGTTCCCTCGCGTCTGCATGACGGCGGACAGCCTGCTGAACAAGGAGTGCTGCCCGCTGCTGGGTGTGGACGTGGCCAACGTCTGTGGCTCTCAGGAAGGCCGGGGGCAGTGCGCAGAGGTGCAAGCCGACACCAGGCCCTGGAGTGGTCCTTACATCCTGCGAAACCAGGATGACCGTGAGCAGTGGCCAAGAAAATTCTTCAACCGGACCTGCAAGTGCACAGGTGAGGCCCCCGTGGGCAGACCCAGCCCACACTGCACGCTTGGTGGGGAGGGCCCTGTGGGAAAGCGGCCCCTTCTGAGGAAGAGATGAGACTACCGGGTGTAGGTAAGAAGCATAGTCAGTGAGGCTGCTGTTGGATGTATTCTCACATCCTGTAGTGCGTCTAGTTACAAAAACTAAATAAATACTACGTGGGCCAAGCCTGGTTATATGAACGCATGCCAACATACATGGGCTTGTTTGTTGGAAGGGGAAGTTAAAGAGCTTGAGAGGCAGCTTTGAAACTCAGAGCAAGTCCTTTCAAGATGGCTTTGGTGCCCCCCCACCCCGAAATGGGTTTGCACTTGTTGAAGAGAGAGTGGGTGAGGCTTGGCATTTAGAAGGCAGGACTTGCAGGCAGGTGTTCTGCAGTCCCGGTCTCAGCATTTCCAATGGTTTGAACAGATCTCAAGCAGGATGCACCTTTCTCGTTAAAGCTATGACTGGGCTGCAACTTTGCCAAAGTTGGAGAGATGCGGCAAGGCAGAACTTTCTCAGGGAGCTGGGAAGGCGGGG
>NW_012148197.1:1442835-1465518 GCF_000956105.1 Propithecus coquereli | reverse complement strand
TTGTCTGATTAATTTCTTTCTATTTTTAGTAGAGACAGGGTCTCGCTCTTGCTCAGGCTGGTTTCGAACTCCTGAGCTCAAACAATCCGCCTGCTTCGGTCTCCCAGAGAGCTAGGATTACAGGCGTGAGCCACCGTGCCCGGCCTAGAAAATGTCTTTTAAAAATATATTTCATTTAGGTCTTAATGATCCATTCTTTTGGATAGTCTATTTCGTCTTCGTGAGTTTTTGCTTAAAACAATTAAGGGGCTCTTAACACTGAAAGTGACCTGAATTTCCTAGATTTCTTGTGGAAATCAAAGTTTTGGGAGATGAAGAAGAGTTTATGCTAAAAGTGCTAGTTGCTTCTGAAATTCCTGTCATTGTTCTTGCTTTTGGAGAGATAAATAAATAAATTTTTTTCTTATTAAAACGTCACGGACTTATTGGCTCTGTAGATGTATCCCAGGTAAGGTGTAACATTTAAGGAATTCTATGCTGTGGTCTCTAATATGTTTCCCAATTATTTCAGGACCAGGGCGTCCCTACAAGGCTATAGATTTCTCACACCAAGGACCTGCCTTTGTTACCTGGCACCGATACCATTTGTTGTGGCTGGAAAGAGATCTCCAGGTTGGTCAAAGCCATACAGTTAGTACTTTTAAGCTAAAAAATATTTTGTTGTATATATTTAAGGTATACAACATGATGTTTTGATATACTTATCTTGATATACATACACATAGTGAAGCGATTACTGCAGTCAAACAAATGAACATACCCAGCATGACACAGAGTTATCTCTTTGTGTGTGGTAAGGAGTACTGGAAGTTTACTCTTTTGGCAAATTACCAGTATACAATACAGTATTATTAACTGTAGTCCTCATGTAGTACATTAGATCTCTAGACTTATTCATTTACATAAATGCAACTTTGTACCTTTTGGCCTACTTACTTCTTCCTACCATTTCTCCTTGCCCCTGGTAGCCACCACCATTTTACTCTCTGTTTCCGTATGTTCGTTTTCTTTTTTTTTAAATTCCATATATAAGTGAGATCATGCAGGAATTTTCTTTCCATATCTTGCTTATTTCACCTAGCACCATGCCTTCCAGATTCATCCATGTTGCCATGATTGGCAGGATCTCCTTTTTTAAAGGCTGGATAATATTCGATTACATACAGCATATACATATATTTATACACATCCCAATTTCTTCATTTATGCATCTGGTACTTTTAATCTTGCTGTACATTTGCTGGAGACCCAGATCAGTCTTGGCCTCGTATACTTTCTTCTTTTTTCTGATGGCTTGAGTTAAATGACTGGGTCTGCACTTTGCTTTTAGCGACTCATTGGCAATGACTCCTTTGCTTTGCCCTACTGGGACTTTGCCACCGGGAGGAACGAGTGTGACGTGTGTACAGACCAGTTATTTGGGGCAGCAAGAGGAGATGATCCGACTCTGATTAGTCAGAACTCAAGATTCTCCAGCTGGGAAATTGTCTGTGACAGGTAAGGACATTTGTGTACCTGCAATGGTATCCGGAGACTGTCTTTTCTGATGTCTGAGAGATGGAGAAGTCACTTTATAGTTCTAGTTCTAATGCATGTGGGGTTCTGTTTTCATGTTTCTGAAAACAGTTTTCCTGTGGGAGGTGGAATTTTTAAAATTCTAAGCTCTAACAAAAAAAATAGATGTATCAAAATCACATTTGTGACTTGAATATGCTTGGCCATCATTTTGAGATCAACTGTTTTAAAATTAGGAGTAGTGCCTGCATTCAGCCAACATTTGCTAAGCACCGGCCATATTCTAGGTGATGGAATACTGCTGGGGATACAAAGATGCATAAAATGGAGCCTCCCTTTTGAACATCACTGGGTATTAACAAAGAGAGAGTTCTTGCAAACAAGTTACAATTCAATGTGAGAAGTGCTATAATAGATCTGTGTGCAAAGACAGGAGAATTGGAGCATGTCCACAAGAGGCAGAGACAGTGGTTCTGAGATGGAAAGGGCCTCAGACCTCAGGCAGCTGTAGGGGAGGAGGAGGAGAGTGAGAGGGTGGTGGATGAGTCCTTGATGGCAGGATCATCATGTATGAAACTGGAAAAGTCTCTGGAAACAGCCTGGGATGGCTGGACCACTGGATGCTGGTTAGTTGAGCAGGACAGGGGCGTGGGACTAGGGAAGGGTGGTCTCTGAACCACAAAAGACCACATGAGCAGGTAGGCGGCCCACAGCCCATGAAGAACTCTGTCTTCAAAGACACCTTGGATTTGTTTCTCTTTCCTGGCACACGTCTCAGAAAAAGATTCCGTAGGAGGCTCCCCTGCCTTCCTTTATTCCATATTTTTTCTCTCTAAAATCCCCATGTTTTTGACCCCACTACTCTCCCCTCCTGGGTCCTTAGAGTGCTCCTGGACACAGAGCCCCGCTCACCCTGGGTCTTCACTGCCTGCGGCGGCTCGTGTTTCCAGGGGCCTGGGCCCAGCTAGCGGGCACCTCGCCTTCCACATCCTCGCATTCCCTGCAGCCCTGGGAACAGCGCTCCACGCACAGGGACGTCAGCCGTGCTTTCTCTCTGACTTAGCTCAATTCCATAAAGCGCCATTGCCCATCACGCCTCGGGATAGGAATAGGGGGTTTGTGAAAAGAGATTTCTGATATCAAATAAATTTAGAGATGACTGAGTTTAAAGGTCTTTAAACATTTTTAGAATGCCTTTGAGTCTTCCATAGATAAACATATTATTCTTCTTCAAGAGGAGCCTAAACTTATCTGACCCTGAAACTCTTATTTTTTTTTTTTTTTTTTTTTTGAGACAGAGTCTCACTCTGTTGCCCAGGCTAGAGTGCTAGCTCACAGCAACCTCAAACTCCTGGGCTCAAGCAGTCCTACTACCTCAGCCTCCCGAGTAGCTAGGACTACAGGCATGTGCCACCACACCTGGCTAATTTTTTTTTCTATATATTTTTAGCTGTCCAATTAATTTCTTTCTATTTTTGGTAGAGACGGGATCTCGCTCTTGCTCAAGCTGGTCTTGAACTCCTGAACTCAAACGATCCACCCGCCTCGGCCTCCCAGAGTGCTGGGATTACAGGCGTGAGCCACCACGCCCGGCCTCTGAAACTCTTATTTCACAGCCCATCTCCCTGGGACACACTTTGGAAATGGCAGCCTTGGAGGCCTTTTCTTGCTTAGTGTTGGGTCCTGGCCCCTTTCATCCTCGAGGGTCTGTCGATTCTATTCTCACCTATCCTCTATATTCCATCTCCCATTAAAACCCACACAGTAACATCTTTAAAATTTTATCTCTGCCAATGAAATAATGCTCTGGTGGTGAATTCCGGGCCACAACAGGCATGTAGGATATAATGTTTTATGGCACCTTCTCAGCTCTGTGCTCATCATGTGACTATTGATACCCTATTGCCTTGGAACAGTTTCCAACACAGTGTTTCTTCTAATACCTCCCGTCTATATGGTTCCATCGCTTTTACTCTGACCTTCTTTGTTTGCCTAAAATGCTTTCCTAGCTTTACAGACCACTTCCGCCAAAACTGGCCCAGCTCCGCATACTATGGGCCACCCTACTCTCTCTTCGGTTACTCACCATTCAGATGCACACAGTCGGCGTCACTATCTTGCTTTGTACACCTCCTCAATGTCTTTCCAGTGGAGTGGTAATCATTATTTATATTTATGCCTGTATTCATATTTGGTGCACCTACATTTTTGAAATGTCTTGATCCATCATGACTTTTGGGGGTAGTACTTATACCGCATGTTTTTGCCCCTTGTAAGGTAACTGTCATAAAATTTTACCCTGACTATGACCTCGATGGATTTGCTTGGTCCAAATTTAGTGTCCTATCCGCTATTCTACTATTGTTAATCTCTTACGAATCTTAGCTTGGATGACTACAACCGCCGGGTCACCCTGTGCAATGGAACCTACGAAGGTTTGCTGAGAAGAAATCAAGTGGGAAGAAACAGTGAGAAATTGCCAACCTTAAAAGACATACAAGATTGTCTGTCTCTCCAGAAGTTTGACAATCCTCCTTTCTTCCAGAACTCTACCTTCAGCTTTAGGTGGGTGCCCTGAGCTCTGCGGGACTGGCATTTAGAATACTTGCAGATTTTCACACCTAGGGTTGTAACAGACTGGAAGGAAATCCAGGTCTTGTGAGGGATATACAAAGCTAAATAATGGAATGAGACTTCATAAGAGAGGTTAGAAAGGAATTAATGTTAGGAAAATCATTATCCATCTATTGTAACTAACCATGTAGTTTTAATATCTTCTAACCTAGCTGGTCAAAACCATCCTCTGTATCTCTAATTTCTGCACATATATAGGTACAATCCGTGGAACCAGGGTACTTTTTTAAATATAGCGGTTTTTAAATACCCATGCTTTTTATTTTTCTTTTCATTCTTATTTTTTAATGTTTCATTAGAAATTTATCAGCCATAGACCTTAATATTGGGGTCTGAGGTCTCAGAGGATTATTGAGGACTAAAGCCAACTCAAATTATAGCATTGCAGTGACATTACAATATTTAAAAAATTTAAAGACCAACTATTAGTTTTCTAACACCAAAAAAGACTTTACGAATGATGAGAAATATGTATATAAATAAGATTTTAAACAAAGATGGATAGGGCTTCCAAAAAGGAGTGGTAGATAGATTCATGGTCTTCTCCAAGACTGGATTTTCTCTCTGTGTATAAATTATGCAATTTGTATGGGGCTAGGAGCAGGATAGGCTGAACGCAAATGTAGAGGTTGTGCTAAGTGCAGCAGGTCTCAGAGTTTGTCCTGGGATTGGACACAGGCCTCGGAGCAGTGTCAAAGGTAGGTAAAGGGTAAAATTTAAGATTATTTTGAAAAGCAATATGCATTAGTTTTTTGTTATGACAAAAATGCTATTAAAACAGATTGCATTCCCTATAGATTTGAGTTAGGGGAGTAGTTCTTAAAATATGGTGCCAAGACCACCATAACTGACAACATTTGAGATTTGATTAGAAATGCAAATCGTGAAGACCCAGCCTGCACCTACTGAATCAGACACTCTGAGAGTCGGGCATGAAATATCTATTTTTCTTCAGTGATTCTGAAATTGGAGGATCACCAAGTTAGAGCATTCATAATTAGAATTTCCTGAAACTGGGGAGGGAGAAAGAGAGAAGGATAAGGGGAGGTTGGAGATATGTTTAGAATGCTGTATACACTTCAGTCAAGCTGAAGGTCTATTTAGTTGAGAAATAGGCATATAAGATTATACGTTAAATCAAAAACCGTGAATTGATCATAGACCATGTGCTGGGCATGGTACTAGCCCTGGCAACAAAAAATCTGAGAAAAACATAGACCCAGCTCTCTAAGGGCAAGAAAGACAGATAAGAAGGTAAATAATTGTCCTACAGTAAAACGAGAGATATAATTCAACTGAGCAGGTACAGAAATAGCATTGATTACGAGTTCCTTCCCCTTGACTGGGTGTGGTGGCTCACATTTGTAATTCTAGCCCTTTGAGAGGCTGAGGCAGGAGGATTGCTTGAGCCCAGGGATTGGAGACCAGCCTGGGCAATGTAGTGAGACCCCATTTCTACAAAAAACTAAAAAATTAGCCGGGCGTGGTGGCACACAACTGTAGTAGCAGCTGCTTGAGAAGCTGAGGCAGGAGGAGCACTGGAGCCCAGGAGTTTGAGGTTGCAGAGAGCTGTGATTGCACCACTGTGCTCTAGTCTGCAGGGTGGCACAGTGAGACCCACAATGTCTCTTTAAAAAAAAAAATTTGCTCCTCTTATAGAGGATGATCATTAAAAGTTGGGACTGATTCTCAGTTTATTAGCTATGACAGAGCTTCTCATATCCTTACCCAATCTCAAATTGGAAGACTATCATCTAGGCTGGAAACAAAAAAAGACCTTTATTAATCTTTGCCTGTTGTCACTGACGCATTGGTTTCTCCCAGGAATGCCCTGGAAGGTTTCGATAAAGCAGACGGGACCCTGGACTCTCAAGTGAGGAGCCTTCATAATTTGGTTCATTCCTTCCTGAACGGGACAAGCGCTTTGCCACATTCAGCTGCCAATGATCCCATCTTTGTGGTATGTTCAAAGATTCAGAATAGATGAAAAATTTTCTACATACTATGTCAGATTTATCTGTTTTTCAATAAGATTAAGGTTTGGTGGTGACTTATTCTCTGTGTGAACAATGTGATGTATGCAAATATAAATTAATTTTAGTCTACACCGTAGAGATGGTTAGATAGCATTCGAAGCCCCTAATCAGAAACCCGTGCTTCAAGGATGGTTAGCGTTTAGATGACCTTAGACAGGAGTTTCCAGTCCAGAGGTGGATTCATAAATTAGCATAATGATAAATGATTTTTTGCTGGTGAAATGAGTGGTGTTGTAGTGCATTAACTCGTAAAAACCACCATCAATGTTACCTGTAGGAAAGCAAGGTTCTGTTAGCCAGAGAAGGGGAAGAGTGGGCCAGGCATGGTGGCTCACACCTGTAATCATAGCACTTTGAGAGGCTGAGGTGGGACTATCGCTTGAGGCCAAGGAGTTCGAGACCAGCCTCAGCAAGAGCGAGACCTCATCTCTATTAAAAATAGAAAAATTAGCTGGCCATGTGTTGTATGCCTGTAGTCCCAACTACTAGGGAGGCTGAGGCAGGAGGATCGCTTGAGCCCAGGAGTTAGAGGTTGCAGTGAGCTATGATGATGCCAATGCACTCCAGCCTGTGTGACAGAGCAAGACCTTGTCTCAAAAAAACCAAAACAAAACAAAAAAAGAAAAAGAAAGAAAGGGAAAGAGGAGATAGAAGGAGTGCTGGACAGACAAAAATGACAAATTCCTTCAACAATGGCATTAATACAAAAACTCACATTTGATGTCATTTAATTTGTTAGTCAGATTCATACCTCTGAGATGAAATACAGCCATTAGAGGACGTTGCTATTGACTCAGGAAGAGCCTCCTGGCTGTTTAAAATTCAGTGTGATGCATTCCCTTGGTAGATTTGAGTCTGATTTTTCACTTTAAAACAAAAGAAAAAACTGAACAAAACCTGACAACGAAATTGTCAATTTTAGAATTCTGAGCTTTATTAGTTTTAAAATAGGTTCCCAGGGAGTCTCCTAAGACAAACAAAATGAGGACGTGCAAGTCAGGGCCGCATCATTCAGCTACCCCATCAGTGCCCTGCAGCCAAGACTATGAACACAGCCGCAGCTGAACACGTTGGGGTCATTACTCCTCGTGGGGAGACAATGGACAATGGAGGGTCTCGGTCAGTGGGTGTTGGAAAGAACTGAAAGGATTTGGCCATGTGCTGGGTGATTTGGGGGAGGATTTTAGGAAGCTTTGCTCTGGATCAGATGCCGTCAGGAGGAAGCAGGGTTAACTATGATCATGAATCTCAACACAGTAATTCACATCCAGAGGTAGGCAGGCCAGACTGAGGCTAAAGCCGTAACTGGTAAAACAGAAGCAGTTGCTCAAATTAGCCAAGAAAGGGGATGTCGAGCCTTTTGTGGCTTGGCCAATGCTCATATTTTGTGTGTGCTCATACCTGTAATCATAGCACTTTGAGAGGACAAGGCAGGAGAATCGCTTGAGGCCAAGGAGTTCGAGACCAGCCTCAGCAAGAGTGAGACCTCATCTCTATTAAAAATAGAAAAAATCAGCCAGGCATGGGGGTGTGGGCCTGTAGTCCCAGCTGCTAGGGAGGCTGAGGCAGGAGGATCGCTTGAGCCCAGGAGTTTGAGGTTGTTGTGAGCTATGATGATGCCACTGCACTCTAGCATGGGCGTCAGAGTGAGACCTTGTCTCAAAAAAACCAAAAAAAAAAAAAAAAAAAAGGGAAAGAGGAGGTAGAAGGAGTGCTAGACAGACAAAAAGGACAAATACCTTCAACAACTTTTTATGGACATGGTTATTAAATTCTCTCTCTTTTTTTGTCCTGATCCATCACGATCACAGAGTGGCCTTGTCAGATATTGATGTTCTATGAAATTTGTTATGTCCAACAGGAGGACGCGGTAATATTAAATAGTACCAGGCCAGCTCCCAGATGTCCGCTTGTGGGACTGCTTATTTTCTTCTTTAAGTACAGCTCATGGAGTTGGCTTAGGAGGTTTAAACAACATAAACATTCCTGTTCCAGCAGCTGAGTCCCAACACCGTGTCTACTTTAGAGACACTTGACTCACCATCATCTATTTTGACATTGTCTGTCTTCATAGCTGTATGTCTAGATAGATGGTTTTGGAGCAATTACAAGAAGAAATTTTACCTCTTTTCCTTTTTTATTTTGCTAGTATTTTGAGTTTATATTATTATCCACTTAGATTTTACTGTAGTCAAAAATGCTATTTTTTCCAGAAATTTCCTCACCTTAATGTTAATCTTAGCAATTTGTCTTAATTTGCTCAAGCTGCCATAACAAAATGCCACAGATTGCTTAAACAACAGAAATTTATAGCTCTCAGTTCTGGAGGCTGGAAAGTCTAAGATCAAGGTGTGGCTGGCTTGGTTCCTGGTGGGGGCTCTTTCCCTGGGTCTTCTAGCTGTGTCCTCACCTGATGGAGAGAGAGAGAGGGAGTAAACACTCTCTGCTGTCTCTTCCTTTTTTGTTTTTTTAAAGACACAGGGTTTCTCACTCTGTTACCCAGCTTAGAGTGCAGTGGTCTGGTAATAGCTTACTGCAGCCTCAAACTCCGAAGCTCAAGCAATCCTCCTGCCTCAGCCTCCCAACAGCTGGGACTACAGGTGCACACCACCACACACGGCTAATTTTTCTTATTTTTTGTGGAGATGGGGTCTCACTATGATTCCCAGGTTGGTCTTGAACTCCTGGGCTCAAGTGATTCTCCCTCCTCCACCTCCCGAAGTGCTGGGATTGCAGGCAATAGCCACCGCACTCGGCCTGCTGTCTCTTCTTACAAGAACACTAATCCTTTCATAGCACCCACCCTTATGACCTCTTTTAAACCTTAATTACCTTCGTAGAGGCCCTATCTCCAAATACAGTTACACTGGGGGGCTAGGGCTTCATCATATGGATTTGAGGGGAACGAAATTCAGTCCATACATAGCACGATGCATGCTCAAACCATCAGTTTCTGGCAGTTTGTTTTTCTGGACTCCCGGGAGGCTTCATGACATAGTAAAAGAGTCCTGAATTACGAGTCAAATCAGTTTTATTTGGTACTGACTTGTGCAATATTTCGAATGTAATTGAACTGTGCAGGGCCTCTGTTTCCCACTCTGCAAAGTACAGGTCGCATGACCTGATCTGGTGGTGAGAATGCTGTGCTCATTAAAGTGACTGTTAGTAGATTAGGGCAATATGAAGTTGCTCTAGAAACTGTCAAGTACATTGTGAATGCTACCATAAAAATAATAATGTGTTTCATGGTAGTCAGTGGGAAAGAATTAGAGAACCGTGTGTTGGGTTTGAAATTCCAAACCTTAATTAAGTTTCCTTTTCTGGTTCTCCAAAGCATACAGTTGTGTCCTAAGGCGATTTACTAACAAGCACAAAGTCAGAGTTATTTCAAAGGTGATTTATTATTTTTACTCAACCCAGGGTACAAAAGAAGGAGCCATGAAGAGGGAGAATAAAAGTGTAGCTTCCAATGATGCTGAGCTTTCTGGGACTCCCAGATAGATGAAAGCATGGTCTGCTGAGATGCAAGAAATCCTGTGATGGAAGCAGCTGGGAGAGCTGTTCCTTCCTTCTAAAAAAATGTTTCTCCCCTCATGTTTGTGTGGTAGCAATAAATAAAGGGGTTGTCAGAAGTATGGACTGATGGTCCCAGACTCTAACAAGGTGGGGGCTTTTCTGAGAGTGTGCCATCTTGGCTATTCTCTGGGATCCTGCATTGTTCAGTGGTTCTAACTTGATATTTCAGATCACTTTTCTTGCTACTACCTCAGCCATCAGTTTATGCCAAGTATTTCTCGTGTCTGCTTTCTTTGCTGTATATCCGTACATCTATTTATCTATACTATACATCTCTAATCAAATTTTTAGTAAAACATACATTGCCAAATATATAATTTATGCACACAATCCGTAGTCATAAGGAAAAATGTCAAAATACTCCTTATTTAGTACTCCAAAATATTATAAGTAGAACAGTGGAATCCTCTGATAAACTGAGGATTATACTCTAAACCTTTCTTTCCCACTAAAGGTGATGTTAGTAATTTGATTTTCAACATCTCAAGTCTCCAGGATTGCTAAATCTTGTCTCTTTCTTTTTAGGAAGCACACTAAGTGTACAGGGGCTGGCAACATTTTTTTATAAATGGCCAGATAGCAAATATTTTTTAGCTTTGCAGGCCAGATGGTCTCTGTTGCAACTACTCAACTCTGCTGTGGTAGCGTGAAAGCAACCATAGATAATACATAAGCTATTGAGTGTGGTGTTCCAATAAAACTTTATTTACAAAAACAGGCTGTGGGCCTGATTTGGCCCTCAGGCCTTAGTTTGCCAACCCCTGCTCTAAGGTATCAATGTCTCTTCTTTGTAGTAGGGGTATCTCTTTAGTCATACTTCTCTTCCTGTTCTAGGTGGAAGCCCACATTGCACCTTTATGGATGAGAAAGTCCATGACTCACATGTAGTTCAAAGAGATTAGGTGTTTAATTGTCTTTTGTCTTTATTACTTTGAATGTCTTTAATATTTAAAATTTTGTTTTTCTTTGGTAGTATGTGTCATATACACATACATAAACAAAAAGCCACAGCTTTTTTTTTGAAGACACGGAAGGAATAATGTTTTGGCACTAGTTCCAGAACTCACCATTACTTTAGGCTATTTTCAAAGAGTTTTATGTTGAAGTCAATTTGGCCTTAAATGATTTTTCACATACTGAGATCCAGGTTAAAGCATTTCAGTTAACAGAGTTATAGCTTCTGGAATTTCAAATTCATGAGGCAGTTCATGCAAATATATTGCACATGACATTTATTAAAATTATTTTTTGTGAAATCTCTTCAAGCAATAGAGGTATAAAGTTGTATGTGATTACAATAATGAGCAAAAGCAGGCAGAACATTAAAATACAGGAAAAACTCTGAACCAATCTCTGAAATTCTAATAATTCCTAAGGTAATTGGAGCAAATGCACACATTTATCCTGGGAAATAAGATTAGGCCACAGAAATGCTAAGTGCTGTCTTCAATATTAAATTTAGATATAATCCAGAAATGAAAAAAAAAAAAAAGCCCAACAGACTGTAAAGTTAAATAGTTGAGTTAACTGCCAAGAAAGAAACTATGTTAGACACTAGGAATTTTCTTCCTAATTTGTAAAGATACTATTCTTAAGAACATATTTGGATGTTATCTTTTTAGAAAGTATATTTGGTGAGTTCTAAGTTCTTTCAATTCTTCAGTGGCTGGGAGTGGTCTGTAAGTTGCACAGTTAATACTCACTGAACAGTCTGTGCTTAGTTTCCACTTTGAACATTGAAATTCAGAATGGATTAGGACATAGAGGTAGCCTGATTACCATTAGTATTTTTTAACAATGCTAATTGATTGGATAAGATAGATCCATCACTTTAGGAATACACAGCAAGAGAAAATGAATTTCTAAAAACAAATTTCTAATGAACTACACAGTTCCCTTCTGATGTTACTGTTTTAGGCTACAATAGAGTTAGTGAAATCAAAAGGTCACAATAACAAGTATAAAATACTACTGAGTTAGTATGAATTTAGTTGAAATTTTTAAAAAGAAGTATAGGACATTGCTTTTTCCCCCCAAGAGTGAAGCACTTAAAAATGGATCCATTTTATTCTTCTTTAAATAAGAAAAATCATAATTGGGCTAATATTTTTAGAAATTAAAATAAAATTATTTTTATGTAAAATTTTTATTTTTAGTGTTTTTAATAGCTTTTATATTATTTATAATTACAGAAATATTGGTGAAAAAGTTTTAGAATGCTTATATTCCATTTTAATTTTTCTGCCTATTCCTTTCATATTCTCATATGTTTTATACAGTTACAACTGCAGTCATCCTCAATGTCCTGAGGATTAGTTCCAGAACCCCACCTCCCCAGGATACCAAAATCTGCAGATGCTGAAGTTCCTTATATTTGCATATAAACTATGCACATCCTCCCATATGCTTTAAATCATCTCTAGATTACTTATAATACCTCATACAGTGTAAATGCTATGTAAATAGTTGTTATTCTATATTTTTTATTTGTATCATTTTTTATTATTGTATTGCTTTTTGAATGTTTTTAAAAAAGTATTTTCAACCTGGCACTGTGGAACTCATGGATATAGAGGGCCATCTGTATAATGAAATCTTTTAATCTTAAAATCTTAAAATAGAAAATACAAGGCCAGGCGCCATGGCTCACACCTGTAATCCTAGCACTCTGGGAGGCTGAGGCGAGAGGATTGCTTGAGCTCAGGAGTTCAAGACCAACCTGAGCAAGAGCGAGACCCCGTTTCTACTAAAAATAGAAAAATTAGTAGGGTGTGGTGGTATGAGCCTGTAATGCCAGCTACTCAGGAGGCTGAGGCAGGAGAATCACTTGAGCCCAGGACTTTGAGGTTGCTGTGAGCTAGGCTGATGCCACGGCACTCTAGCCCAGGTGACAGAGGGAGACTCCATCTCAAAAAAAAAAAAAAAGATAATACACATAAGAGGTCCAACATGTAAAAGGTACAAAATAAAGTCCCTGTATCACAACCATCTCCTAGCTATCTAGTATCATTTTTTCTAATTTTTCAGATATATTTTATAAATATATAAGCAAACATGTTTATATATTTATCCAAATGGTAGCATGCTATAGACACTTTCGTGCCTTCCTTTCTCTTTCTCTCTGTCTCTCTTTTTTTATTTATTCTAAATCATTTCAGTTCATAAAAGGCTTTCTCATTCATTTTTTATGTCTGTATGGTATTCTGTTGCATGGATTTATCCTGAAATGTTTAATTTTAATATTTAAAATTTTTAACCGGTTTCCTATTGATGGGCATTTAGGGGATTTCTGATCTTCTGCTTTACAAACAATGCTACAACGGATAACCTTGAACATGTAAGGTAAATAAAGAGAATAGAATTACTGGCTTGTAGGGTAAATAAATGCATTTGAAATGTAATAGATATTTCTGAAGTGCCTCCAGAAGGTTGAACAATAATATTCTCTCCTAGCACCTGTGTACCAGAGCCACAGTCCCCCATTCTCTCTCATTGTGCTCTCTGTCCCTGTGTCCTCACACTTCTTCATCTCTGTCAATCTTGTAGGTGAGAAGATATTTCAGTGAGTTTTAATTTGCATTTTTCTTCTTGTAAGTGAAGGTCAGTGTGTTTTCACACATTAAAAAAATCTATTTGCATTTCCTTTTCTGTGATGTGTCTATTCATGTAGGATCATGACTTCTGGAAAAAGAAAAAAAAATAAAGCTTCAAAGGAGTCAGAATTAGTGAAAGCAATTTTTTCTTTATGTAAGTGAGTAACAAAATACAACATTCTGTATTGATATTTTATTTTTTTGGAAAACCTCATAATTTCACCATATAAAGATGTATTTTTTTGTGTTCATTGGTTATAGGAAACTAATGTGATCATTTGCAACGTATTCAACCTCTAGAACAATGCTTGGCACTTAGTAAATGCTCCATAAATTTTTGTTAGGAGATGTTATATTGTTGTGCATTTGTTCTGTGACAGCCTCTATGCTAGGTGTTATGCAAACTTTATCTTTTAACTTCACAGAACTATGTATGGTAGACTACTCTCCTTGTTTTAAATATGGGGAAAATAAAGTTAAGAGAGGGTGAGAAATGTGTTCAAGGTCAAACCAACCAAGTGGCTGATCAGACATTATAAGAAAATGTTCCTACCCAAAAATTTCCCTTTGTCTAGTCTTTGAGCTTTTGTCAGTTTAGACAATTCTTAACTTGATCCCTTCATAATTGCTTTTGTTATAGTTGGGGAAATTTAGCACTGTTAGATCATGTTAATAGGAATCAACCCTGATTGGTGAAGGGTGGGTCTGAATAATTTTGCATGGTTTTTGAAATGATAGGGCCATTGGTTTTATCACGAGCATGTATTTATGTTTTTAAAATGCCATGTTTACTTATTTATAATAATATACACTTTTAAAATAACACATATACAGACACAATCTCCTAAGAAGTATAACACCTTGGTAAGTTTTGTAAGAGCCAAGGTATCTGAGAGGGTGCCTGACCACCTGTTTGGAAGGGCCCCCAGAGTGGCAGGATTTATCTGGACTCAGTCTGAGGAATGGTTTTTTCTTTAACTTGACAGGTGCTAAATGTCACCTGAATGGGTTCTTTTCAACTCTAGGCTTTATAAGGATAAACACATACTCTATTGAAAAGAACTAAACCTATAGTAAGGGATGCATTTCATACAATTCATTATTGATAAAGTATAAGCATTGATGTGGGTTCCTCTTTCCTAGAATTTTAATGATTCTGTGGCCAAAACAGCCTGGGAGTAGCTCAGTCTCCATCTAGAATCTCTTCTAACATCACCTTGGTTCTCTCTCTACAACATGTACTGTCTGCTTGGTCCCTTCTTTTAAAGTTGACATACTAATAGCAGAACCTGCCTGTAGTCTTTTGTTTGCATCTCTTCAGAGTTTAATCTTTGAAGGACAAGCTTCCTTCCTCAAGGGTTTAGCAGGTGAATTTCTAATGCTCTAATGCTCTTGATAGAGACATACGCTATTATATCTTTTATACAATGTGTCTCGTATACATTGTATGTATGCATATGTATATTTTGCATACTATGCTATTAGAAAAATTTATGCAAGAGGGTGTTTCCTATGTAACTCTATTAAAATGCCTGGAAACTACTTTCCATTCTGTCTTCTCAGGGTGTGATAAGAGGGTGGCTAGGGAAGGACAGGGAGAGAAAATTATAGCAAAATGGGAAGCACACACCATCCTTGCTGAACACTGCCTAGAAGACACTACAATTCAAATGTCCCTTTTTTCTGTGATTATGTCTTAGTTTGTTCCAGCTGCTATAACAAAAATATTATAAACTGGATGGCTTAAACAACAAACATTTATTTCTCACAGTTCTCGAGGCTGGGAAGTGCAAGATCAAGACGCTGAGAGGTTCAGTGTTGGGGACGTTCTTCCTGGTACAGAGGTGGCCATTTTCTCACTATGTCCTCACATGGCTGAAAGGAAGGAGCTCTCGGGGGTCTCTTTTATAAGGGCACTAATCCCACTCGTGAGAGCTCTAGCCTCATGAGCTAATTACTTCCCGAAGGCCCCACCTCCTAACTCCGTCACGTGGGGGTTAGGATTTCTTTTTTTTTTTTTTTTCTTTTCATTTGTCATTTGATTAGCTGGCTGGGAGGGGTTTAGGATTTCAACATATGAATTTGGAGGGGAAGCGCACACACACTCAAGCTATAGGAGATTGTTTCTTATCTGCCACTAAAATATGCTTTCTATGGAGTACTCACCTCCCTGTGACAGAGCTTAGCCAACTGAGTAGAGCTTGGGTGTTGTTTAACTATTTCATGCCTATTACATATGACTTATTTAGGGAATGTGAAACCAACTGAGTATACATTCCTTCAACTCTTTGGTAGAACAAGATAAGAATAAATAAATATTTCCATACAATAATAAGCATGATTAAATATGTTTTTTAGGAATATACCATTAGAACTCTCTCATCTAGAAATTCTGATCCAATTTTTTATTTATGCCTTCTACCTTAAGTTTTAAATTGGATTTCCCATATGGGGATCTATGTCTATGTCTTACCACGTAACTTTTGAGTGATCACATCTGAATTCTCAGTTCTGATTCTCAGAGGACCAGAGTGGCATCATGTTACCACAATCAGATTCAGTCTGATTACAAATGATCCCTTCTGGATAGTAACACATGACCTCAAATGGTGAAAACCCAGAGTGCCGGTCTTGGATAATGTGCACACATCTTTGTAGCCGGCCTCAGATTTCTGTGGCCCCTTTTCTCCAGATGCAGAATCTCTTCTCATTTCACCAGTGTGGCAGGAATTTGAATTTAGAGCTATCTAGGGGAAAGCCCTTTGATAGTAACTTTATCCTCTAATTATCTTGAAAAAGAGATGCATGCTTTCTTGTACTTTATTTTATTTGTGCTTGCAAGTACAATATTTATTGATTGATTACTTTCTTCTGCAAGGGTTACATTAAAAAATTTTTACTTCGAAAGCTCATATAATCACATTTTCTTTAATATTGCCCCAAAGTTGAAATCTAGCATTTTTTCCTTCCTGTACCTATCCTTATTTTGTTGAAATAAGCTAGAAGAGGTTTGTATACAAAAATTAGGTACCTAATTTCTGAACCACTCAATTTCTAATACCAAAACATAGCTATGTATCTCGAGAGCAGATAAAAGGTAACGACATACTTTTACTTAACTTTTGCTTTTATTTCTTATCCTCAAATGACATTTGGCTTATATAGAGATATTAATTGTGTGCAACAAAGATGCAATTAGTTTCTGAAGAGCAACTCAAAATATCCTGCTGAGAAACAATGTCCACAACTTTAACAAAAATATCTATTCTATAGGTTGTACTACTTCTCCTTCTAGCCTGCAGATATGTTATTGCTTGCAGCAGTTTTATTTATTGTATTCTTTTCATCTTCTCAGCACATACCAGCCTTTTAAGAAATTACATTCTATAAATTTGGTACTCTGTATATAGTTCCTACTAGAGCATTTATTGTATTAATAAAATGTTTTATAGCCCTTCTGAGAGCTATGCTCTCTCATTATTTTTCCCTATTCTTTTATTTCTCCAGTTTATGAATTGTTTGGAGTCTTTTCTCCTCCTTAATTATTTACACTTTGTACAGGGTGAATTCTTGTACTTTCCAAAAGTTATTTGCCTCTTGCAGCACTAAATCTGCATCTTTCTTAAGTCCTGAGAGTCTCCTGTCTCTTGTTCTAATCACAATTTGATCTCTGACTTGAATTCAGACAGTATCTAAAAGTTCATGATCAGTTTAGGACTCATAGGTCAAACTCTATACTTTTTCCCTATCGTTAAGATTTGGGGCTATGGCTTCAAAGTCAATTTTTCTTATTCTAGTTGGCACTGAGAGTTGTATTAATAATTATACTACAGTGTGATAGTATAGAGAAAGCAAAGTATGTAGACTAAGAACTCTGACTTTAGAACAAGACTTCCTGAGTTCAAATTCTTGCTCCACCATATATTAGCTGTGTGATCTTGGGCAAGTCACTTAACACTCGTGTGCCTAATATTACTCATCTATAAAGCAGGATAATACTGTCGTACATTGAATTTGTCCCCCCAAATCCATATGTTGAATTCCTAACCAGTAATACCTAAAAATGCGACCTTGTTTGGAAATAGGGTAGTTGCAGATGTAATTAGTTAAATTGAGATGAGATCATACCGGAGTAGGGCAGGGCCAGTATGAGTGGTGTCCTTATAAAAAGGGGAGATTCAGACATAGACACTTGCACACGTGTGAGGGTGAAGACAGAGATCTACAAACCAAGGATTTCCAAAGGTTGCCAGCAAACTACCAGAAACTACAAAAGAGACGTAGAACAGATTCCCCCTAACAGTACTTAGAAGGAACCAACCCTGCTGACATCTTGGTCTTGGACTTCTAGCCTATAAGTGAGACAACTGTCTCCAACTGTGAGACAGTAAGTATCTGTTGTTTAAGCCACCTGTGTCTGTGGTATTCTGTTGCAGTAGTCCGAGCAAACTAACACAAATGGTACCCACCAAATCAGGTTGTTTTGAGGATTCAATATGTTATTATTGGTAAAGTGCTTAGAATAGTATTTGATGTAGAGCAAGCACTGATAAATAGGAATCTATTTCTTAAGTGCTAGCTGTGTGCCATGTGCTTTCCTAAATGCCTAGCTTTACATGGGTTATATGTATAGAGCATGTGATTTCAGAGATACTAGTAAGCCCCACATACCTGAAAAACGCCAATTCCTTTATTCTTCTTCTATAAGTCCTTGTCTCTAGTTAAAATAATAATAGTACTGATGATATAGTCATAGTGATAACAACTATTTCATAAACATTTCCTACATAAAAGGCACTGTACTAGGTACTTTATGTATGTTATCTTCTCTATCTTCCCAACTGCGATGTATCGGTGTCCACTGTAGATGTTTGCAGACCTCTGTGAGTCCTAGTCTTCAGGTCGGTAGGCTGTGTCCTTCTCAGCTTAGGCCTCATAATTGACCCTCTCCCAGTACCTCTGCTCTCTCATTGAAGACCAGGTAACTCCCTTCTCTACACATTCTGGGGTAAGTGTGAGCCTGTGAGACTATCCTCAGGCTTTTTCCCTTTGTTTTGCTTATCCATTGCTGTATAACAGATCACCCCAACATTTAGCGGCTTGAAGCAACAATGATCATTTCATTTCTCACAATTTGTGTGGGTCAGGAATTTGGGGAGGGCTTGACTGGGCAGTTTTGGATCAGGGTCTTTCAATGCAGTTGCAGTCAGTTGGTGACGGGTATTGGAACAGCTATGGATTGGCCAGCCATCTCTCTTTCTTCCTGAAATCTCAGGAATTCTCCATGTGGTCACTGTGTGTGGGTTGGTTTGGGCTTCCTCACAGTATGGCTGCCTCAGGACAGTTGGACTGCTTATATGATGGCTCAGGGCTCAGGCACAAGACAGGAGCCATAGTACAATTTATGATTTAGCCTCAAAAGCCACAAAATGTCACTTCTGCTGCATTTTATTGGTTACAGGAGAGTCAGAAATTCACCAAGTTTCAAGGGGAGGGCCAGTTGAACCCCAACCTTTGATGAAGGAGTGACAAGATTCTAGAGAAGCATGTGAATCAAGAGATATTGTATGGCCTTGTTTGGAAAATTTTCTCCTGTGTACACCCCTAGGCACTTTTTCTGTTTATCACTTAGGATTTGGTTCAGCCCCTTAGAACAGAAAATTCAAATTACAGAAGCCTGAACAAAAAAGATATTTAATTTTCTCTTATGTAAGAAAGCTCCAGTGGTAGGCAGTTCAGGGTTGGTATAGTATCTCCACAGTTATCATGGACACCATCTGTCTTTTTGCTCTACCATTACTGGTGAATGGCTTTCTTTCTTAACTTCACTTATTGGCTGTAAAATGGCTGCTGTAGCTCCAGCCATCATGCCCATGTTCCAGGGAGCAGCAAGGAGAAATGGAAAAGCAAAAAAGGACATTTTTCAGCTGAGACAATCACCTTTATAAAGCTTTCCTAGAAGTTCCATCCAGTCACTTGCATCTAAATCTCATGGGTAGTTTGGCACATTGCTTCACCCAAAATATAAAAGAAGTTACCAAGGAAAAAGGGAAGAATGGATATTAGGTAAGCAACCAATAGTGCTCGCCACCCTTACACATTCTATCTCTATTACTTGGCCTCCATGCTTCAGGCAAGACCTCTCTTTGAGGCCTTTAGGCTCCCCAGGCTACACGTGGAGGATGAAGCGCCACTTCCATTTCTGGAAACCTTTCAATCCTATCTGGAGTTCCCAGGGTTCATGGCATGATGCACCCTTTTCAGGGACCGACACCAACAACTAATGCTTAGTTCCTTTTCCAGGACTAACACCCCTCGTCAAAGATAACTCTTTCTGATTCTACCCGTGGGAAACATTGATCACTTCCATTATCATGTGTTCCTCCAAAGCTGATGCTTCTGCAAAAAACTCTATGCCTTTCTTCCTTTGGAGCTTGTCTTTCATTACTTAAAGCCAAGATTTTAGAATTTGAAAGTCTTTTATTTCTCTAGAAGCCTGGGTCTTATAACTTGATGCTTTGGTTTTTTAGATGATTACCTGTGCCATGAAGTTTAAAAATCCATTCAGGAAAAAAAATCCTTTCTGTAAGTCACTTGATTTCTTTTTCTATCCTGAATGTAGCCTCAGGAGACAACACAGGTAGAAAGCTCTCCCTGCTGCCTGGAATGGGGCAACTAAGTACAAATAAGAAGGGAAGGAACCTTGCGTGAGATTTGAAAATAGGTACTAAGATAAACAAGAGCAATACAAGGCAGAGGGCAATTCAGTTAGAGAGACTGAGAAGTACAAAAAGCAAAGCATTCAGACTGGGGGCCGTCAGGGACGCTGTCACAGGACAGGGACCACAAGGACTCTGATGCCAGAAAACAGAAGGAAAGGCGCTGCAGACTGAGGAAACACCTTCAGCTAGAAATGGTTCTGTTAGTTTGAATTGTACAAAAAAAAAGCCCGAAGAATTATTCTATCAATTTATTATGAAAGGATTTTTCTTTTTTTTTAGGAGAATCGGTTGATTAACAATGTATATGGGAAAGCAAGTGAATAAGGGTAAACCATTTATGCAAATCAAACTACTTTAGGCCAGTCTCAGTGGCTCACGCCTATAATCCCAGTGCTTTGGGAGGCTGAGGCAGTAGGCTCACCTGAGCCCAGAGTTTGAGGCTGCCCTCCAGCCTGGATGACAGAGAGAGACTCTGTCTCTTAAAAAATAAAATTAAATAAATAAAAACTACTTTGCGTGACACTGTGTCATCAGCCAACAAATACTTACTAAGCATTGAGTCTGCCCAGGTGGCATGCTAAGCCCGAGACTTAAAAGTCTTTATCTTTGACCTTAAGGAGTTAGGGGTCTTGTTAGGGGAAATAGACATACAAATAACAACTTATAGTATAATTTGATCAGTGCTATAAATAAGGTGCAGGGTACAGTGGTGAAAGGAGGAATGAATTCATTGAACAAGTATTTATTGAAAGAAGTACCTCCCTGCCTGCACCTGAGAGACCCTGAGGCGACAAGCCCTGGTGACCTGGGGGGAAGGAAGGCAGACCCTCTCCTGGCCTCGCTTGAACTTCCAGTCTGGGAATGACACAGAAGCTCTAACGGCCAGACATAAAGGCTGGGCTGAACTCTCACTTTTATATCCTGTTGCAAAATCAGGGCTATAAATGTGGAAATTTCACTGTTAATATTTTAATATATGTAATCATTACTGTATTTTAAAAGACTTTAACAGCTTCCTTGAGAAAATTAAAATAAGCAGTATGCATATTACATTTTTAGACTTTCTTTGGCTGGTATAACACCAAGAATTTAAGCGAGAGGGTTATAAAATGAGTAGATAGAAGGGGGTTTCTGGTGAGAAAAATTTGAAACCCCAATTTGAAGATTTTTTCCTCTTCTTTTTCTTTTTTACTGTCCATTTATAATACTGCTGCTGATTGAATGTCTCTTATCTGAAATGCTTGGGAGCAGAAGTGTTTTGGATTTTGGATTTTTTCAGATTTTGGAATTCTTGCATTATACCAGTTGAGCATCCCTAATCTGAACACCCAAAATCCAAAATGCTCTAATGAGCTTTTCCTTTGAATGTCATGTCAGTGCTCAAAATGTTTTGGAGTTTGGGGTTTCCAATTTTGGATTTTTACATTAAGTATACTCAGCTCGTAAGTGCATCTTCTTCTTTCTCTCCTGTTAAACCAAAGCATCTGAATGTTGACTGAAATAGATATCTTTTCATACTCGCCTTTTTCTGAAATTGATAATGAACACATAATGTCGAAGGCCTCAAAGGTTCCCAACTCGATGTTACATCCACAACGTGAACTTTCATTTGTTCATTTCTCCTGTTTGGAGAGAGATGTCTGTACATCCTTGAAAAGTTAACTAAAAATGCCAGTGTATATGCCATTAAGGTTGGATTGGGTATACAGAAGATCTTCACGTGAAGAAGAACTCCATTCCATTTCAGAGAATTCTCCAGTCAGGCTGGTCTGATTAGAACGGACTAATCAATGTTAAACACCTTGTTTGACCCTCTTACAGGTGCTTCATTCTTTCACTGATGCCATCTTTGATGAGTGGATGAAAAGAGTCAATCCTCCTGCCGATGTCTGGCCACAGGAGCTGGCACCCATTGGTCACAACAGGATGTACAACATGGTTCCTTTCTTCCCTCCAGTGACAAATGAGGAACTCTTTTTAACTGCAGACCAACTTGGCTACAGCTATGCCATTGATCTGCCAGGTAACTAACACATCTTCTAAATGGGTGATTCGTTCATCTTCTAAAGGAGCTTTCTTTCTTTCTTTCTTTTTAATGTAAACCAGGACCTTTAATTGGAGCATTCATGTCTGGTTAAGTTTATTGGTCATTTTCTAGAATATGTGTTTTTAGCAAAATGAGCCTTTAAACTACCAATTAAACATCAGAAAAAGAATAGTTAGCTGATTGTTGCTTTAGAAAACTGAAAGTTATTGAGAGATCTTATTCCCCAGAGGAACTATTTAATCCCACACTTGATTTGACGATTCTTTCTGAATTAATCAAAAACAGCCCTCTGGTGGTTTGAAACGCCTAACCAATACAGTAAAAATGAACTAACCACATGTGGACAGGAATTAGACAGACTTAGAGACCATTCCTTGAAGGCAGGCTGGGGTCAGGTGAGCAAGTGCAGCATTTGCCTTGAGCACAAAATTCAAGGGGAGGCCGGAAAACTCAGTAATTGAAGAAAGTAATAATATAATGCAATATTTTTAAAAATAAAAATTCATGAAAAACATTCATGATGAATAACACAACATCAAAGTTTTAAATAAAGTCAGACT
>NW_012148197.1:1422108-1440605 GCF_000956105.1 Propithecus coquereli | reverse complement strand
AATTGCATTTATAGATTTTAAAGTGTAGATCTTTTGTTGACTTTTCCCACTTGGGTCAAAATATGGGAGGATATTTTGTTTAAGTATATATGGGGACACACATTTTTCTTTTTGGCCCAGGCCCCAACCTGGCTCTACATGCCATTTAAAGAATCTTAGAGCAGGTTGAGAAAAGGAAAGTAAAACAATAAAGAAAATCTGAATTTTTCAAGAAGCTAAAAAACACACAGCCTATCTGCTGGTAGCTTTTTCCCATTTGTGCCTATTTTGTCTCCCCCTAAGTCTCAGCCTATGAAGTAATCGAGATGGTTTCTGAGCTCAATCTATCTCTTTCTGGTGTCTCTCAAGCCTGGTTGTGGTGGAAGGTTTGGGCGGAGCCTTACTGTGAATTAAGGTCAGATCTGTGAGAGAGCCTAAGAACTCAAGGTCTTAAATGCCAGCAGAAAGCCCAATGAGATACCATCTCACACCCATTAGAATGGCTACTGCAAAAACAAAACAAAACAAAACAAACAAACAAAAAAAACCCCAGAAAATAACAAGTGTTGCTGAGGATGTGGAGAAATCAGAATCCTTGTGCATTGCTGGTGGGAATATAAAATGGTGCAGCCACTATGGAAAACAGTATGGGGATTCCTCAAAATATTAAATGTAGAATTGCCATATGAGCCAGCAATGATACTTTCGGGTATATATCCAAAAGAATTGAAAGCAAGGACTTGAAGAGATATTTGCACACGCATGTTGATAGCAGCATTATTTACATAGCCAAAAGATGGAAGCAACCCAAGTGTCCATCAATGGATGAATGGATAAACAAAATATGGAATATACCTACAAGGGAACATTATTCAGCCTTAAAAAGGAACGAGATCCTGATACATGTGACAAGGATGAAATTCGGGGACACTAAGCTAAATGAAATAAGCCAGACATAAAAGGACAATGTAGCATGATTCCACTTATATGAGAATAGAGGACAGTCAAATTCATAGAGACAGAGGGTTGCAGGCAGAAGAGAATAGAGAGGTACCATTTAGTGGGTACAACGTTTCAGTTTTGCAAGATGAAAAAGTTCTGAGGATGGATGTTGGTGGTGGTCGCACAACGGTGTGAATGTACTTAATGCCACTGCACTATATGCTAAAAAATGGTTACATGCATATTACCACAATTTTTTTTTAAAGTAATTTTTGAAAAACCTTGGTGGAAGATTTGGACAATAACAAAAGGCGATCATTTTGGGTTGCTGAGCAAAGAAATGGCAGAATAAAAAAATCTGTACTTTAAGAAGGTGAAATTGTCAACAGGTGCTGCCAGATTGTAGCAGGAAGAGACAAAACCCTCTTGGAGGAATCCCATCAGGATGGGACATCACCCTCTGTGAGACTAGAGGAAAAGGAACCAGAAAAAGAGTCTTAATATAATTATTTTTTAAGAGACAAGACTTGCTCTGTCACTTAGGCTGGAGTGCAGTGGCGCGGTCACAACTCACTGCAGCCTCAAATTCCTGGACTCAAGTGATCCTCCTGCCTTAGCCTTCCAAGTAGCTGGGACTACAGGCAGATGCCACGATGAGGGGCTAATTTAAAAATTTTTTTAGAGTTGGGGTCTTGCTGTGTTGCCCAGGCTGGTCTACAACTCCTGGGCTCAAGCTGTCTTCCTGCCTTGGCTTGTCAAAGTGCTGGGATTACAGACACAAGCAGTTACAACTGGCCAAGAGAGAGAATCTTAATACTTCAATGAGTGTAGGATATAGAACAAATTCAGAGCAACTGAATTTAAAAACAGCTGGCTAAGGAAAAGACAGTTTTTAAAGAAATGACAAATAGGCGTATCTTAAAAATGAAATCCATTAATTTTGTGAAAATGTGTTTTAAAAATATATTTGAGTAGAGGACTGGTTTTATTATGTGAAGATACAGATTTTATTCACAACTATTTAAATGGGTGCAAATATCATCTGCTTGTATTATTGAATATCTCCTGATATAATAGGCAATTGGATCCCTCTCACACATTTATCGTCCTATAAAAAAGGCAGAGACAATAGCAGAATTTCTGTAGCTGAGGGTTGTATATTTTGCAGTTCCCCAGATACCATTTTAGCACGCACTTTTACAAATGAGTTTCTAACTCACAAAAGTAGCTATATACTTCCTTGGAGGGTTTAGTCTACATAAGCATTTGTTGTAACAAATTTTAAAAATGCAATAAGCTGTATTTAAATAATGGAATGCCATTTCCGACTTGCTCAAGAAAAACAATTGTGGATATGATAAATAGTGAGAAAGGCAAAGATAAATTTTATTCTAGCAAGAGCAATTTTGCTTTATCAACACAAAAAGCATGTGCAAGGCAAATAAGTTTATTCTTTTCTTTCGAAAAGGATTCAGCTGATGAAAATTCTGACTATAGACCCTTCTCTTCTGCTTTCATTTTAGTTGAAGAAATTCCAGGTTGGACCCCAACTTTCTTGGTGGTTATGGGGATACTGGTGGCTTTGGCTGGTCTTTTTGTGCTGCTGGTTTTCCTTCAATATAGAAGACTTCAAAAAGGATATACACCCCTGATGGAGACACATTTAAGCAACAAGAGATACACGGAGGAAGCCTAGGGTGTTTCTGCCTTACACAGAGAAGCTGGCCAAGCCATAGATCTGACCTTGACAATAAACAAACTAATCCTCACTGTTCTTTCTTTAGTTGAACGTCTTTGGCAGGGTCCTCCTATTGTAATGATAATCCCAAATACAGAAGTTGCTTAGCTGTACTTTCTGCTTTGCTTGTTTGTTTAACAAACATAAGTTAAAGTGCATGGGGCTATCTCTATCAGCAAATAAAGATAGACTTGACAATTTATGGTATATGATAATAATTCCCCATATCGATTCAACCTCCTCCTGTTCTGAAAACACCAAAAAAAAAAAAAAAAAAGAAATTAAGTGGATTCATTTAAATTTGTAAGTCACTGTAATTTGAGACCTTGACAAGACCGTGGTCTGGCCCTTAGCACTTGTGTCTTCATTTGTAATTGCGTGGAGGTGGTGGTGGCAGGAGCTCGGTGACTCTCCAAGGTCCCTTTTAGCTATAAAGATGTATGCTTCTAGGTGTCCTCCTGATCGTCTTCCCTTTGCCTTCTTTTTCCTCTTTTCTCTGTTTTTTACCCTCCAGCTTTGAAGATAAAAATAGGCCCTTTTTCCATATAGGATGGGGGATGATTAAATAAAGGATCAATTCAGCTCTATTGTGTAAATTAGACTTTACAGATTTTTTTTCAAATCTGCAGTTCTTGACAGTTAGACCTATTACAAGATTCAATAGTTGGATAAACATTGATCCTATAGTGATAAATAAACATAGAAAAGAGTAACATTATAGAGCTTAATTAATACACTGTTCTAAACCTATTAACAAATATAGAATCACTCTATTCAGGGAAGGCTGGTTGGAGAAGGCTGGTGAGACTATAATCCTGAACGCGAGACAATTTGATTAGAGTCCCATTACTCTGCGGTCTCATTCGGCTGATCCTGCACCAATTCCTTTGCTAGGTAGCTTCAGATGAAAAATTATTCCCATGTAATGCACTTTTTGAGAGTCGACTTTAGAATCATTAATGCTGCACTGTACTGACAGTTACTTAGGAATGCTAATCAATGAAGTCTTATCATTGCAAAGCAAACTGTCTGTGTAAAATATGACAATTCAGAATTAAATGGTGATGTTCTGCTAAGCAATCATCCGATCATGAAAAATAAGAATGAGGCAATCTGTATTATGATGTTCAGCCTTATCTTGATGGGCCCCACTTCTGAGAAGTCAGTGGTTATGGAGATTTCAAGGCAAATTTCATCTGCTCATATTTGATATCTGTGCATCTAGAGGGTGGCCTGTCTGTGGGCTCGCACTGGCCCCTCTTACAGGAATGGATGGGTGTTAAGAAGGCCCTAGAGCTGCCTTCTACATGCCAGGGGACTAGAGGGTAAAGGTTCACCAAGAACTGGTGTTATTCCCTGGAATAGGACTACTAAAGCCAGGGAAGTGGACAAAGCCCAGTTGGAAATGAATTTGAGTTCGAGTCTCATAAATTGACAGGTGTATATGACAGTAGGCTCAGCACAGCAATGAGAATCATAATCGCCCAGAGTCCTTCATGGAGTGAAGCCCTGCTTGGGCTTTCTAGCCACAGCTACGTACATAGATCTCAATTTCTGCCGCGAATAGTATTCATGGAAAATACAACGGCGCATCACTAACACACTCCCCTCTGGAAGGTTTATGCTCTGAGCTCAGGGTTGTTGGAGAATACATTTTTAAATTCTGCTTTTAAACCAAAAAAGAAATACATTAAAATGAAGATATAATTGTGCATGGTACATATGTTCCTGAAAAGTTATGTATAAATCAATTATATGTTAAAAGCACCAGGGGAAATTACTTTTATAGGTGAACTATTATGAATAATTCTATAAAGCAAATAAGCATGTCTAGCCTTTCAAGTATATCAGAATTTTCATACATCATATTCTCATAAGATTTGGCTAAAACAAGGTTTATCTGAGGTAGAAATAAATAGTAATCATGTATATTTAGCTACTTTCATCTATAGCGTGTGCAACTTTTTATAAGTATTATGTTTTATAATAACTTCCTAAGAGAAATAATTTTCTAATTTTGTAGTTCATATAAGAGGAATGCAATTTTCTAGCATTTTATAACCTTACAATAAATCAGTTATGAATGTCTTTTAACAAATCTAAAAGTATGATAAAACCTGCAGAATAAAAAGTTGGTATTTACTTACATTGAATATTATGCAAATAAACTCAGAAAATGTCACTGAGCATTGCAGGGCCATGCTTCTCAATGGCAGGGAAAAAAATTCGACCTTGATGAAAATGAACAGATCATTTTATATGCTTATATCTTCAGTATTAAAAAATTATATGTATATGAATTATGATTTCAATAGAAATCCCTGTATAAAGCTAAAGTTCAGAAATGAAATTCAATAACATCTTTCTTTTATGAATTAAATTCTCTTCTAATTCTAAAATTCTTTCATATTCATTTGTATCTTGCTTAGAGATACAATTGCTAATTATAAGACTTCTAATGAATACTTTTAATCTCACATTAATAAGAAGTAGAAAACTTATTAAAGAGGAAAATAAAAATAAATGTTTTACAGATTATTGTTCGTCTTTTTGGGGTTTTTGTTTTTTAATTTGTTTTGTTTTTTAATTTGTACTTATCCCCATCTTTTGAGCACTCAACAAATCTATATAAATATATACATGTAAAATTCATAATAACTGACTTCTGAAAATAAATTCTTGAACTGATATTCTACTTTCTGATGTCCCTAAGCAACTGCTACTCCCTGGATCTCTATTGTACAGGTTGGAAAAGGAGACGCTGGCCTCTCACAGGTAAAGTTACCTGTGATATCTCCACAGTCTAATGACTGATCCTGGGTGGAAGTGGGAGGCTACCTCAAGTCACTGACCAGAGAGGAGGGGTACTAACTTGTGATCATCCAGGTAATCCTTCAAGGTCAGTCAGCTTGTTGGAGAACCCAGAGGGAGGAAGTTGGAGTCCATGAGGTAATGGTTACATGGTGCTCACGTCCATGTCCAGACTTGAAGTTAGAGGTCAGTTGTACGTCCCCCTGTACGGCTCCACTGCCATTATATTAATATCAAAGGGCCTTACCTTAAGTGCTCAGAAAGTGGTGATGGTGAATTGATACAGCTGCATAAAATAGCCAGTTCACTCCCAGTGTGAGGTAATTCTTTTCTCCAAGGTAAGGACAAAACCCAAGGTTTTTAACTCTTTCTATTTCTATAGTCCCTTGCTTATCCTGAGTACTTTATAAATATTCTTTCAATGAATAAATGAGTGAATAAACTAATCTCAAAGCAGAATTTTTCATTCAGGGTCTCTGGCATCTGTTTTAACATGTGCTGCACAAAATATACGAGAGTGGATTCTCCTTCTCTGCCATGAAATTAGCAACAACCTATCCTTCAGGTTGTACAAATGCTAGGTGGAATTCTACTCTATGCAACCTAACACAAGGGGACACTCTTCAGCTGTATTTTCTTTCTAGATGCATCTTCTTTCCACCATTGGTAGGCCTTAATTCTGCCATGTATAGGGGCTAGGATAGAAAGTTAAGATTTCCCCCACCTCTCCTCTAATTCCTCACACTTGTCATTTTAGGGCCCTCCACTGTTTGATGTCCTAAAAACTTCGTTTCAGTCAAAGTGGTTAGTAGGCAAATTATTTAGTCAGACAAACCAGTGCCTCTCTCACCCTGATAGCTCAAGCAGCATTGCTTTAGAAAGTCTCCAAAGATGACTCAGTGCTTTGACTTTAGCTGTTACAGCAGTTCAAGCTGAAAATAACCCCTGTGAATTTAATTTTGCTTTGGCAGGTAGTTTAATGAAATCTTGAAAACAACACACAAGAGAATCGTGAGCTAGAGGATAAGTTTAAAGTTTTCTAAAACATGACAAAACAAAGCAAACAAAAACATACGGCCTGGTATGCTCTATATATTTTCACCAGGACTATGTCTCCTTGGTAGAAACCATTAACCCACTGTGCTATTTGCCACATCAACTGAAGTCAGACTTCTTGGATGGAATATGACTGAATTTGGTCCTTCTATCTTTTTAGCCATTCTCTGCTCCTTTGGCGGTTTATAAACATAAGCTAAAACTATCCCAGTGCATCCCAAGTGTAATTGTTCTGCTTGTAAATAATGCTAAGTAGAAATGCTTGAGCTTGGCCTTATTATAATAGGGATTTCACTGCCAGAGTTACACATCCTGTGATTGCTCATTCACTTGGTACGCTATCGAACATTTCTGAATTTGCAATTAGCACAATGACCGTCTTGATTACTACTGGAGTGGAATTAGGGTTACAATAAAGCAAAATCTGCCCTCTTGTGTTTTATTAGAAAATTGCACAATGTAGTAAAGTTCGCTCAGCTATTTTCCTCTACCATGCTTAATTGCTGGGCCATAGGGGAAAAAAATGCTGGAAGATTTGCCCTGAATTCAGAAATCAGAACAGATAAAGCACAACAGTTAGAAGGAAATAATTTCCTGCACAGGGTCTCATATTTTCCTTTTTAAATCTATTTTGAAATGTTAAATGTCGACTAGCAAGCCATAAAATTTAGGGGAACAATTCAGGCCACTGGGCAAAACTCTTTTAGCCTTGGCAAATACACACAGAATATTACTTAGTTAAATATTATTTATATGATCATAGTGCAGCTGGAGACTGGGGTAGCTTCTTTTTATGTTAAAAACTGTTATTAAGAGGGAAAATTGGTCTTCCTGCTTCCGTATCACTGGAAAAGAAAAGAAAAAAAAAAGAAAAAATTGGGGGAAAGTTTTTAAAACAAATATTGGATCAGTATATTAAAATTAGATATAAATATTTGGCGCGTGGCTGTGATGGCGGCTAGCGGGGCCGTGGAGACCGCGCCCCCGGGGGCCACCACCGCCGCCTGGCCCGGCCCTCCCCCGTCGCTCGCCCCGGGACACTTGTTCCGGCCCCTCAGCGCCGAGGACGAGGAGCAGCAACCCACCGAGATCGAGTCGCTGTGCATGAACTGTTACAACAACGTGAGGCGGGGGCGCGGCCGCGGGCAGCGGGAGGGTAGGGCTTAGGCGGGGAGGGGCCGGGGGTTGGACCCATGGCCAGGTGGGCCCAGTCCGGGACCCGGAGGCGCGCCCGGGAGACCGCAGGACGGTTTCATTGATTCTTTAATTCGCTGCTTTCTGCTTCCCCAGGGCATAACGCGCCTCCTGCTCACCAAGATCCCCTTCTTCAGAGAAATAATCGTGAGCTCCTTTTCCTGTGAGCACTGTGGCTGGAACAACACGGAGATCCAGTCGGCAGGCAGGATCCAGGACCAGGAAGTGCGTTACACTTTGACTGTCAGGGCCCTGGAGGACATGAACAGAGAAGTAGTGAAGACTGACTCTGCCACAAGGATCCCTGAGCTGGATTTTGAAATTCCTGCCTTGAGCCAGAAGGGAGCTCCTGACCACTGTGGAAGGATTGATCAACCGTGCTATCTTTGGCCTGGAGCAGGACCAGCCCACACGGAGGGCAAACAAAGATGCCACAGCTGAAAGAATTGATGAGATCATTGTCAAACTGAAGGAGCTAAAGCAAGTGGCCACCCCTTTCACTCTGATCATTGATGATCCTGCAGGTAACAGCTTTGTGGAAAACCCCCATGCTCCCCAGAAAGATGATGCCTTGTGATCACACACTACAACTGGACCCTACTGCAAGAAGAGATGCTGGGGCTCCAAGCAGAAGCACCAGCAGAGAAGCCACAAGAGGAAGATCTCAGAAATGAAGTGTTGCAGTTCAACACAAACTGCCCAGAATGCAATGCCCTGGCTCAGACCAACATGAAGCTAGTACAAATCCCTCACTTTAAGGAGGTTATCATCATGGCTACCAACTGCGAGAACTGTGGGCATCGGACCAATGAGGTGAAATCTGGAGGAGCAGTAGAGCCCTTGGGCACCAGGATCACTCTCCATATCACAGATTCTTCAGATATGACCAGAGACCTCCTCAAGTCTGAGACGTGTAGTGTGGAAATTCCAGAGCTAGAATTTGAACTGGGAATGACCGTCCTCGGGGGCAAGTTCACCACACTGGAGGGGCTGCTGAAAGATGTCTGGGAACTGGTGACCAAGAACCCTTTCACACTGGGCGACAGTTCCAATCCTGGCCAGACGGAGAAACTGCAGGAGTTTAGCCAGAAGTTGGACCAGATCATTGAGGGTAACATGAAGGCCCACTTTGTTATGGATGATCCAGCAGGAAACAGTTACTTGCAGAATGTGTATGCACCTCAAGATGATCCTGAGATGAAGGTGGAGCGTTATAAGTGCACCTTTGATCAAAACGAGGAGCTAGGGCTCAATGACATGAAGACGGAGGGCTATGAGGCTGGCCTGGCTCCACAGCGGTAGCAGTGGGCGGGTCGTGCATGGGCCAGTCTCCAGTGCTGCTCTACCGCAGAGTTATTACTATTGGAATAGGCTGGGTGTGTCCTCCCCACCAGCCCTTGCCCATGGTGAGGAGGACACCTGGTCTGAGTCAGAGACCTACGCACACTTTCTAAACAGCTGGTGATGCAAGTGCAAGCCTATTGTGTTACTTGACCTTATTTTAGAGGTTTTCAATCGCCCTGGGAAGAAACCCGGAAATGGACCATGGGGTATGTCATTATTACTTTTTCCCTATTAGGTCTTTACCCTCCCTCCACATAATGCTCTGTCCTCTAAGATTGGAACTCTGAAGTTGGAGAAGGTAGAATAAAGTTACAGCTGGAAAAAAAAGTAAATAAATAAAATAAAATTAGATATAAATATTTGAATTCAAGTATGGATGTGAGCAATGTCTGAAAAAGTCTTTTACCGTGGAAAATTCACTTTTTAAAACTGGACTATTGACATGATGGTGATAAAAGCAATTTAAATAATTTTTATTTTTTTATTTTTTTAGAGACAGGGTCTTGCTCTGTCACCCAGGCTAGAGTGAGTGCAGTGATGTGAGCGTAGCTCACTGCAGCTTTGACTTCCTGGGCTCAAGCGATCCTCCTGCTTCAGCCTCCTAGGTAGCTAGGACTACAGGCAATTTTTTGTAGACATGAGAGTCTTGCTATGTTGCCCAGGCTAGTCTTGAACTCCTGGTCTCAAGCAATCCTCCCATCTCGGCCTCCCAAAGTGCTGGGATTACAGGCATGAGCCACTGTACCCAGCCCAAAGCAAATATTTAGTGGGAGCCCACAGTGGCTTTATTAGGTGATTGAAAAAGGGACTCCAGTGATAAAGAAAACATGGTCTCTAGATTTGTAATGCTTTCCCTTCTAGTACATGCACACAGGTAAAAATTAAAGGGGAAACAGAGGTAGATCATTTATTTGCTTATTCTGGGACTTTTTGTTTAAGTGAGAAACTTGGGGCTCTAATTTTCCAGCTGGGTCCACCTGCTATTCTCCTTCTCTGGAAGCTGTTTTTATGGAGAGTAAGGAAAGGAAAAACATAAGTGAAGAAATTGAAGAGTCAGATTGGAAACACTTCAAATGCTGGCGGGAGATGCAGTCTTCCCCCAAGGACCACCATTAACTTGCTCCCCATTGATACCTATGGAATTACATGGCACACTTTGCTGAAGACTCAATTTCCAAAGCAGCAAAATTTTTATTGTCATTTCTACTTAAAGTTTCATTTCCAATATTTTTATTTGCTCCTTCAAATAGCAAGTGTTGTCTTGATTATTGCCAGTAATCAGTTTTTCTTCTGAAAAACAAAAACTTTATATTTCAAGTCATGCATTTCACGTCAAGGAGGGTTAGTGCACGTCATTAGCCCTATTTTTTTTTACCTCTTTTTTTTTTTATTTCTGCATATTATGGGGGTACAGATGTTTAGGTTACGTATGTTGCCCTTGCCCCCCTCCGCCCCCAAGTCCGAGTTTCAAATATGTCCATCCTTCCGGTGGTGCGCATTAAACTCTTTGTGTATCATTAGCCCTATTTTTGCAAGCAAACAATCGGCCTTGAAAACAGAAACGTCATCTCCATCATAATCTGTGCAGTTAGCTAGCATTCCTTTTCCTCTTGCTCAGCTGTGGCAAGCACGCAACTCTCAGCCGTTCCTAGCTTGAAAATTCATATTTGAGCAGCATATTTTCTTTTCATCTCAGGCATATCACAATTCCGAGGCTTGTAACATTTTTACAGACTCAAGGTCGTTTTCTTTCTGCGCGTATCTCTCCTCAGTGATGTCCCCTTATCAAGATGCAGGCTTCTTTGTGTTTTTAACATTTTTGCTGGAGATATCCCCACCTCTTTGATCCCGCACTGACTCGAAATCGTTTGCTGTCAGCTCACCCAGCGCAGATCTGGTGCGTCTCCCTGTCTGCCCGGCGCTTGACAGCGTTATGGGGCCTCTCCAACAATCAAAGCGCTCCTGTGACCCAGTAACATGCAAATTTGTTCCTTTTCTGCTTCCGTCTGTCACAGCCCACATTTGGCAGCTTAGCTGCACAAAAGCAGGCCCTGATAAAATCATTCTGAAGTTGACGCTGGGAGTGATGGATGTAAATTCATTGTTTTCAAGCAACAGCTACTCGGAACATCCAATTTCGGTGAACTCGCCTTGCAGCTAGATAGATGGCTGCCTTAGAGGGTGTTCCCCTTGCTGAGAGACGATGCAATTGAGTGGCTTTTATCACAGAGCAATCTGCTCACCTTCGTTGTAGCTGTCAGGAGGTAAGACCCCTGGTGCTCTCTGGGCTTGCTGAGGCTTCTGAGTCCTACCTAACTGTGTTTTCAAGGCAAAGGGACACGTTGAGGATGAAATATGATAAATAAACATAACATAAAATTTGCCATTTGAATCATTTTTAAGTGTAAAATTGAGAGGCGTCAAGTATGTTTACAATGTTGTACAACTGTCACCACCATCTATTTCCAGAACTTTTTCATTGTCCCAAACAGAAACTCTGTACCCATCAAACATAACTCCCCATTCCTCCTCCCTGAGCCTCGGCAACCTCTAGCAAGGCTTTGGGAAGTTCCTTCCACTTCCATCCTGACACCCTCAGCTCTGAGATGTGGGTGGGAACCTAATTGTCTTAAACCAATTACTGTTTTCCATCCCCTTGGCCACAGTGTCTCAGTAGTGAATATAAAACTGAAAGCCAAAAATTGGAAAGGGATCTTTGTTGAGGGTTCTGGTAAATAAAGCCAAAAGACCTGGTCTCACTCCTGAGTCATACAGTACGAAGATATGAGGTCTGGAATCACAGCAGCCATTTCACCTGCTTGAGAGAGAGTTTGAAGTGGCCAATTTTTTTTTTTTTTTAATTTAGACCAGTTTGAGTTGAGTTCTTTTGCAATATAAAGAATCCTAGCTAATAAATTCATCTTCAGGGAATTTAAAAAGAAAGCAAGGAAACAGAGGCACTGGCCTGCTTATTTATTTAACTCCAGACACCATAATCCTTGTCTTCAACTGAGTAAAAAAAATTTTTTCTTTGTTCTTTAAAGATTGCAAGAGAAACAGAGCAATATATCAAGACATAGTGAAGGACACCTTTAAGTAAAGAGGAACAGTAGCATGTAGTGGTTCAGCATGTGGCCTCTGGAGGCAGACAGAGAACAGGCATTTAAATTCTAGCTCAATCATTTATTTGCCATGTAATCTCTTTTTAACTTTTAACTGCTCTGAGCTTTAGTTTCCTTGTCTGCAAAAGGATATTAATAATGCCTCTCTTGTTTCACACACACACACAGACACAGGCTATTGTAAGAATGCATTGAATTAATATAAGTAACTTCTTCAGAACAGTGCTTATAGATTAGCCTGGGTGGTTTAAACAACAGAAACTTATGCCTCACAGTTTGGAAGTTGGAAATCCAAGATCAAGGCGCTGGTAGGGCTCTCTCTGTACTTGCAGATAACCACACTTTGCTATCTCTTTGCAGTCTTTCCTCTGTGTGTGTGCACCTGCCTGGTGTCCCTTTGTGTGTTCAAATATCCTTTTCTTACAAGGACACTAGTCAGCTTGGATTAGAATCTGCTCTAACAGCTTCATTTTAACTTAATCACCTCTTTAAAGACTCCCGTCTCCAAATATGGTTACATTCTGGGGTACTGGGGATTGGGACTTTAACATGTAAATTTGGGGGGACACAATTTAGCTTATAACAGCTTGGAACAGAGAAGTCGCTCAGTAAAGGTTGCTGTTATTTGTCAAGTCTTTTTGGAATGCCTGGTTCATTGATCGATACAGGGAATCCTGGCTCCAGAACATCAGCTCTGCAGAGCATGTAAAGATATCTGAACAAATGCGCAGGGGGTAGCTCCATGAGACTGTTGCTCTTTTATTCGTGGTGGAAGCCCCTGTGTGATTTCTTGGTGCTCAGGTGGATCACGGAGGCACAGGGTGGTTTCAGTCGGCGTGAAGCCCTAGCACCACTGAGTGAGGAGCAAAGCGAAGGAAGGGAGCGACAGAGAAGGCGCTTCAAGGAGAGCCGACCCTCCTGCTCAGCCCCAAAGGGCACCGTTGTCTTTTCCACTTGGTGGAGAGAGACCTGGAATGTAAATGGTGTGTGAAATGTTAAATGTGAGTGAACTTTAAGCAATTGGCATGGTGCTTCCGCTTCATTACCAATTTCATTTTTTCTGCTAGTGAAGCCAGAGAAAATGTTCCCAGTTTCCAATTCTTGCTAAGAGGTGAACGACTTGAACGACCCAGGTGGATTTACCACAGACACACATCAGATGTTCGGGGCCTGCCTTTTTCTTGGTTTGCATCTTTCATTTAACTTTGGGGTGGGAGAGAAGCAGAAGGGGTTTGGGGGATCAGGAGGGAAAGAGCCGACTAGCTCCCCACCTCTCAGCCTGGAGCCTGAGCTATTTACTACCTTGCAGGACACGCAAGAGAAGTGAAGCGCCTTCTCCCCACTTAGCACGCACCCAAATCCTTTAAAGCTTTGATTTGTAATTGTAACTTTCCAGAGGTCGTTTTTATCTTTGCATACATCGTTTGTTGTCTTTCACACGTTTGACTGTTGTAGTAGAACACATTCTTCCAGAAATTATGCACTGACACTCTCAGCCTGCCTTACACGCTGCACATTGGATTTGCATATATCATTGAACCCAGGAACATTGTGAGCTATCCTGCACCAGGTGCTGCCTGCCAGGCAACAGCTTGGTTTCCACAGAATTGTTAGGTTTTTCTCCCCTGCAGTATTTGTGCACCTATCTGCATATTTAATGTTTACCCCTTGATATTTTAGAAAAGCGGAAGAAAAATGAAGCAAAAAGGAAGAAGAAAGATGAATACTAGTGATGAGTTTCACAAACTTAATACATTTGGGACAAAGATGGAAACCCAAACCCATTGCGGTAGATTTAGCCCCAGTGGAATTTAAACTAGTTATCTGTGGGTTTAATTGTGAAAGCACAGAATAGAGAGAACGATATAATATCCTGAAAACATATCATCAGAAATTATGTCAAAATGTTGAGGTGTAATTAGGAATTTTAGAATTTCTTTTAACTCTCTGGGAGTGTGTATTTATTATTGGACTTTTCTCTCCATCTTTGGATATTTACTATTATTAGAATTATTAATAGAATTGGCTGCTGTCAAGCATATTGTATTTGGCTGAGGCCAATTTTAATCTACTATCTCAGTCTGGACTATTCTTTTCATTAGCCTGTAAAATATCAGAAGAATGTCTATTTATTTAAACTGTTAAACCTAAGAAAAATAAGCTACATTCTTCCCCTTGGAGACTATATACTACCGAAACAAAATTTAAAGAAACAAAGGCAGAAATAATTTGGCTGTTTTGTTGGTTATTACTATTACCAATTCGACACCTAACGAATGGAAATCATATTCCTAACCCTTATTGGAAAGGTTTTTTTCCAAAGGTAACAGACATAACTGAGATCGCAACCTGGGGGATCCAGATATGATCACATCTCTTTTTTCCAATTAATTGCTATATGACCCACCTGCTATATTAGTGAGAAATCTAGAATTTCTTTCTTAGCTTTTCCTTCTTGAGTTACTCAAAATCGCCTGGGGCTTGTGTAGTCCTCAGTCTGACTTCCACCCTTAGGATAAAAGCACTGGTGATTTCTTAACCTGCACTTGCTGTTACTTCTCATTATCCCTTTAGTGTGTGGATTTTGAGAACTGGCTGTGAACAGTTTAGCAGGTCACACGGTTCACTCTGTTCTGAAAGGATGCATGCATGGTTGTCTACTGTTGGCCTCTGAGGGGTGCTGTCCTTCCCCTTTGTGCAAGATGTGGCCTTCTCTGGTGGCCGCTGTGCCACATTCAGGCATCTCCCGGGGTACCAGTTGCCTCAGGAACATGGAGTTTGGCATCTCTTTCCTGAGGAGAAATGGGGGTGTTTTCCCATAGGGCCTGGTAGCTTTTCTTTCATAAATTTTAGAACTCAAAATGCCTGATTACACTTTTTTCTGGGTCAATGGCATTACCTGTTCTTATTTCCAAGAGAAGCCAAGTGATATTCTGGTATCCTTCTCTTTGGAGCCAAAAAAAAAGAAATCAACCCAATCCAACAAAATAGATTAAATCTCTGATGGAGCATCTGGTTTTATAACTCAACCCAAATTTTGGATCCTGAATCTCATCCAGGACTGTTACATCCTTCTGAACTCTATAAATATTGGTTATTGACTTTCTAGCAAAATGTCTTTCACTCTTACAGGCTTTCTTTCCTGATGGGTCACTTATGCCATTTTTTCCATCTCTCATTTTCAGTGAAATGAGAAATAATCAATGTGAAATGAAAATATTTCACAGGGATGGGAGAAAAAGTATTTTTTTTTTCTTGTTTCTAGATTCGTGCTTGCTTTTCTCATCCTGTTCAACAGAAGCAGAAGTGAATCACCTAAGTTTGTCCCTATGTAGACTACAGGCTATTTTGTGACTCCTTCTGTTCCTGTCTGTCCCTTTTCTTTCTCCCAATTTTTTAATCAGAGGGGAATAATTGTTGGTTATGAAAAGTAAAAGACATAACTGTTGTTCACTGTGTTAGTACGTATTAATAATTTAGTGATCTATAGTCAACCACTTTATATGGTACATAGACGCCTCTGCTTTTGGGCATAGTAGGCAAAAGAAATAGTTTTTTACTAATAGCTCATATTTATATCAGAATAAGAACTAAATCTCACCAGATTTTCAGTAGGAGGAAGTCAGATTACATAATAAATGGAGCTTGGATAAATGGCTAGCCATTTGGAAAATTATAAAGTTGGCTTCCTAACTTTATTCCTTTCACCAAAATAAATTGCAGATGGATTAAAATTTAAATTTAAGACATGAAATTATGAGAGTGCTAGAAGAGAAATAAGTTAATATCTTTATAATGTAATGAGAGGAAAGAAATGTTCCTAAGTACCACACCAAATTTAGAAATCATAAGATAAAAGATCAACAGAGTTGACACCATTCAAGTGTTAAATATTTATGTTTTGAGCATTGATCATGTGTCAGACACTACTCTAGAAGCTTGGGATATAACAGTGAACAGAACAGGAAAAATCTATTTCTTTATGTTTATGCATTCTTGGGCTCAGGAGGATGGGTGAGACAGACAGTTAACAAACAAACAAATGAAATATATAATATGCAATGTGCTGAGAAATTCTTCATACGGCCTCGCACAGCAACAGTTGGCATCTTGTTGCTCCCGGGCCACGCCCCATTGCTCTCCTCACTCCTTTACAAGTCATTGTAAAGCCAAAACCTTACAATGACTTAAAGGACCCACCTGATCTGCCCCTTTCCTTCCCTCTTTGAATTTGTTCCTAAGACTCTTCTTGTCTTTGCACATTCTGTGCCAGCCATGCCAGTTTTCTAGCTCTTCCTCAATAGCATGTTCTGTCTCAGGGCCTTTGCACGTGCCGTTCCCGCTCTGGAATACTTTCCTCCCTGACACATACACGACTTGCTCTCTTTCTTCTTCCATACTTATATCCCAAAGTCACCTGCTTGGTGGAGTCTTCCCTGACCACCCTATATAAAATTTCAACTCACCTTGGCATTGTGTATTCCTCTTTCTGGTTGTTTTTTCTTCTTAGCACTTAACATTATCTAACATCCTATCCCTTTTCTTATTCACTTTGTTTATTGTCTGTCTCCCACACTATAAAGTAAGCAACGTGAATACATGGATGTTTGTTCATTTCCAGTGCCTGGCATATAGAAGTCACTTATTATATATCGGTTGAATCATTGAATGAATAAATAATGACAGTTTTGATTATTTTAATTAGTGACCTTTAGGGAATTAAAGGTGTAAAGTGGCACTCAGGAGGAAGTTCAGAGCTGGAACTACTAGTTTGGAAACTCATTTGCAGGAAGCAATCACCAAACCGTTAAAATAAAAGTGATGAGATCAGCAACATGGTCCTACAGATCAGGAAGATGGGGAAGGATTAAATGGCAAGGAGGCAGGAAAGAGGGCGTGGGGAGGGCCTAAACTGTGGGCTTGGAGGAAAGAGACTGCGGAGACCTAATCCCAAGTTTTCCGTGTGCCGGCAGAGGGATCTTGGGTAACCAAGTTGATTTCTCTGAGCTCCACTTTGTCCATCTGTAAAATTGGGGGCAGGGGTGTTGAGATCAAATGATCTTCAAGACCTCTCAAGCTCAAGGGGAGAAACTGCCTAATGCAACAAAAAGAACACTGAACTATGATGCAGAAATCTGGTTCTAAATTCTCCCCTCGCCACCTGCAGTCTGTTTTTGGCAATGGCTTCCTCCTGTTTTCTGAAGTTTAAACTTTCATTCTCACCTATGGGGGTCAACTAACAGCACCTCACATGAAATCTACCTTCCCTCATTCTCGGAGATACTCAGGTGGCCGCTTCTAAAACAGACTCCTTTCCTTCTTCCTTCTCTTGTTCTGTTTACCACCCTGCCCTGACTTCAATCTTCCTGCCTTGAGCAGCTTTCTACTTTATACACCAGAAATCCCCTTTTTTCTTCAAATCACTCCCTGCAGGCACCATTGATTTTGAAACCAATACTCATCTCTTTCTAAAGATGTTTGTATTTTTCAGAGCTGAGCTGGTCTGTGTGGCCTCTCCCTCAGATCCAGATCTCAGGTTTTTCTTTTCTGCACATGAGATCATCTCAGTGACTTCCTGCGATTTGCTCAGCCAGCTCTAAGCGAAGGTCCAGAGCCTCCGTTTTGATAACTGGCACCTACCCAAGCTGAAGGATCACATTTGGTATTGCAAGGGTTCATTATTTCCAGGAAATGTGTCTTTGTTTTCAAGACTGCCCTGTCTAGATTAGTGAGTATTTTCCATAAAGTTCTCTAGAAGCCACACATGAGTTTCAGTTGCACGGCCCAGCCTGGGCTGGGTGCCAGGGCCAGTTTTATGCGTGTGTGTCCTGTGTGGTTGCACAGGGTCCCGCGCTCAGAAGGGCCCTGGGTTCGCTTTGCTGCTCTATTGTCACCATCTTGAAATTTTTGATGTTTTTTACCTTTGAACTTGTGCTTTGTATAAAAAGTCTGGTGGGACAATGTAACACGTATATGAGCAGAGAATAGATGCATAATATGCGTCTGCTATTCCTTGTCACCTCTTTCATATGTAGTATTTGTGATGCTCCATGAACATAAAATTCCAGCGGGAGTTTAGCAAGACTCAAAGTGAGTACCAGTAAGCCACAGCTATGACCAAGTGCAGGTGTTGACGCATGGAAGGGCCATGCTTCCATTTGAAAGAGCACTTGCTTCAGATGCAAAAAGAAGGCAGCTGTGTTCTAAGCAAGACAAATGACCAAGGAACCCTATCATATTTTACCTTATGCGTATTACTTCCCTGTTAGTCAACCACTTGCTCTGAAAGTGATGATATTAAAAAAAAAAAA
>NW_012148197.1:1400742-1421458 GCF_000956105.1 Propithecus coquereli | reverse complement strand
AAAAACAAAAAACAAATCCACCATGACAAGTTGAGGGACTATGAAAGAAAGGAAAAAAGGTTTGTATTGTAGTACCTATACCTATACTGTCTTTCTGCACAAGGTACCCGCATTTTCATTTTCAGTGGGCCTGGTAAACTACACAGCTTTGTCTGCTGGGTACTGACTTGAGGTCAGAGGAGAATTCACTCTATTCTACAAAAGCTTATATAACATCAGTGGAATCCCCAGGCCACCAGAAATCTAGAAGAAGGCTCCCAAGTACTCCTCATGATAGTTCATTTTACTCCCTCTTTGTCCTTAGGGTGGAGTTATAGGCAGGCCAAGATAATGATTTTCCCAGCCTGAGAGGGGTGGGCAGGGCCGAAGCTGGTCAAAACCCCAGGAACTGGGCTCCTTTGAGTCTCATCTGTTGACATCGAAAGCCACATATGTAGAGGGGAAGGCTGGAAACCATTGCCTTGGGGAAGTCTAGTTGTAGTTGAGATCAGAAGACCTTTAGAAAATCTATAATCTAAGATGCTAAAGAGGAAACTAGAGAGGCACCTCTATTAAATGGATGTGACTCAGCCTCCAGACCATTGCAACTGTTATAAGTCTTGGTTAGAGTCAGCTGAGTAGCAAGAACATGAGGCAAATAATTTTGATGATACAGTTGATTTCTCATTATTCATGGCAGTTACGTTTTATAAAGTTGCAGTGAAGACTGACTCATTGCGCTTAGGGGAAATACAGGGCTAGGTTCCTGCAAGCCTCTGGTCATAGCATTTTCATTAAGGGATAAACACATAACTTTGTTTCATGTGTGTTTCTGTTTAAAGACAATAGTCGACTTGCCTCTAAGGACACTATAATGTGCTTAAACAAAGCTTATCTAACACGTGCATTTTCTCTGTAAAACACACCACAGGCTCCTTAAATTTAGGAACACTACATAGCACTTTAGCACTACGCTTGGGGCCCATTGTAAACAGCAATATCCACATGAAGCCCAAAAATGCAAAAAAACCATGACACTAAATAGACCGTGACAAGGACATTAGGATTAGTATGAGAGTTGAAATAAGAAGGCAGAGCATTATCTTGTTGAGCCTCAGCTGGGATGTGTCCATCACATGACAGATTTTTCACAGCTCTGTACATATGCATGTCTGCAAATGACTGTAAGTGCCATGAATTTTGGAAAATAGGTGAATTTGCAAATATGGAATTCACAAATAATGGATTATAAAAACATCAGCACTGTACTTAATTCCAGTATTTAATGTAGTGTTTCAAACCACCAGATTTTGGCCTCTTCTTGGAGTAAAATGTTAAATGAAAGTGAAATGATAAATAACATGAAGTAAGCTGGCAACCTGCACACTTATTCCATCTAGTTTTTACAAGAATATATGGGGGAGGAGAAAGTTTTTCCTTTACCCTCTTAGTTTTAGTGGCTGAAGCCTGTTAATTAAACTGACAAAAGACAGGTTAACAGAAAGAAAAAAACTGTGTTTACATATGCAATGCATATACACGCAGAGAGAACCCACTGATGAATAACCCAAAGGGGTAGTTGGAATTTGGAGCTTATATACCCCCTAACGAAGGGTGATAAACTGTGGAGAAGTGACTAGACAAAGAAAACGGGGGATTGGGCCTCTTAGGGAAAGTAAATTGTGGGAAGGTGACTAGGAAATGTACAGTAGGTAAGAGTTGTTTTAGGCCGGGCGCGGTGGCTCACATCTGTAATCCTAGCACTCTGGAGGCCGAGGCGTGAGGATTGCTTGAGCTCAGGAGTTCGAGACCAGCCTGAGCAAGAGCGAGACTCCATCTCTATTAAAAATAGGAAAAAAATTGGCTGGGCATGGTGCCACATGCCTGTAGTCCCAGCTACTTGGGAGGCTGAGGCAGTAGGATTGCTTGAGCCCAGGAGTTTGAGGTTGCTGTGAGCTAGGCTGACGCCACTGCACTCTAGCCTGGGCAACACAGAGAGATTCTATCTCAAAAAAAAAAAAAAAAAATGAGTTGTTTCGTAAGGTTGCTATGCAGATAAGAATAATCTCCTTTTTCTAGTAAGGAAGAAGGGAACACCTTTACAAATGGAAATTTATATCGTCTTTACAATGAAAAATTTATGCCCTGTTTTTAGGCTGAAAGGGAGAGGGCAGAGAGTTCCTCTGATGTCTGCTGTTTCTCGACTGTCTTCAGCTCAAAATAATCCTTATGCTGAAGTGGCCTACATTGGGGTGGCATATTTTGATCCCTTTCAGATAAAATTGACAGTTACCATGGCAGAGTAGATAAAGGTTTTTGTTGTTGTTGTTGCTGATATAGTTACTGTTAACAAGTCGTTCAATAAAATTAGGTCAACCAAGGCATGGGTAAATTTTTTGCAGAGGTAAGTATAGTGTATATTAATAACAGTGTAAAAAGACTGTTCCAGAGTTAATTTCTATTGTTGGTCTCAGGTTTGACTAAACATAGCAGGAAAAACTCCTAGGTCAGTGGTCTGAACAGATAGCATGTTTAAGTGAGATGCTAAACTCTCAGGATTTGCTAGTAAGGAATTTGTAGGGACTCTAAATCCTAGTTTGAAAATGGGGATTAAAAAGTAGTTTGAGGGCTTACGTGCTCATCTTTATGGTGATTTTATTTTATTTAGTTTATTTTTAATTTTTTTAGAGACAGGGTCTCTGTCTGTGGCCCAAGGCGGATTGCAGTGGCAACGATCATAGCTCACTGCATCCTTGAACTCCTGGGCTCAAGTGATTCTTCTGCCTCAGCCTTCCGAGGTTCTAGGATTACAGGTGTGAGCCTGTACCTAGCGAATGGTGATTTAAAAAAGGGAGTTGCAAACGGCTTTGTGGGGAACAGGAGTTTTGCTCTCAGTCCTGTTTTCCTTACCAGCTGCCTGCTGAATGCATACCTTGGCATTGCAGAGGAATTCCTCTGGGCGGAGCCGGCTTATGCCAGCACCTTCCCTGTTGCCTTTCACTTTGCAGTTCCTATAACTTCATTACCTGCTTGGTCAAGGAGGCGGTTCTGCAGGCCTCCCCCAGCAGCCACTGGGCTATGTAGTAACAGGGCAGAAGCAACGGCCCCTCGCCCTAGCACTGGCCCCTTGGTCACTCCTTCCTCCTCTCTCCAGGCCACAGGGAAGAATTTGCTGGGGGTTTTTCTGCATCACTAGCAGCCTTGACCCTCCTTTGAATTTCGGTTTTTCCACATTTGGATCTTCCTATTTTGAAGTAAGAAAAGACTTCTTAATAACAGCAATAAGGCGCATTCAGGGAAATATCAGATGCCTGAGGGTGTAGGGGTAGTTAACTCTTTTCCCTTTTTTGTGCTTTACAACTGTGATTAAGTCAGCACAGACCACCCGTCACCATTTCTTATTGCTTAATTAAGAAACATCTCAGGATTTTCTCCCTATTAGTTTCAGGCAGATTAGGAGGAAAAAATATTTTAACAGATGCTAAAGAGTCTTTCCAACGATTTGAAGATTAGGAGAATGCCTTTTATAGAGCTCCCAAAGTGTTCCCTGGCTGCTTCTGCCAGAGTTGAAAAGAATTTAGTGGCTGAGTACTTAATGGAAAGCCAAGATGCTCTGACAAAGAACTCCTGGGCAACTATTTCTCTGGCTCCAAAGAGTTATTGCAAATTAAATTTTATTCTTGTTCTTTATGATCTATATCAGGCAGTAGGTATTCTTGTCTTACACTGTTGTTAATAAAAACACCCATTCGTTAATATATGTGTACCAGCAGGAAATATGAATTGGTGTGCTCCAGTCGAAAAGCCAGATACTGTATTGTCAACTTTGTAGGCAAAAGGCAGGGCAAATGCAATTTGAGTTTGGGGACAGGGTAATTACTGTCTCCATCTGGTACCACATTCTTTCTCTGAACTCAAACCTCTTATGTGTTTTAAGTGTTTATGGGGCATCTTGCTAGGCAACCTACTAAAGGATTACTTTTTAAACGTTACCTTGAAAGCTTTTCAAGATTGCCTTTGTCTAATAACACAATATCACACCTGGCGTGATTGCCATCGCCGTAAAGCAAAATCTTTTAATAGTGTTTATTAAGTACTTTCCAAAGACGCATAATCACCAACATGAGTTGGTGTTAATAGAGAGTCATTAGTCAGCTCGGTCTTCAATATTTGTGGGAAAGGCAGGCTCAGCAAGAAACACATAATGTGTGTAAGGTGAACACAAAACACAACATCCCTGCAGTCTGACTCCCTTCCCTGATGGATGGGAACACTGCGTTTCACAGTCTTGCTGCTTGGTAATTTCTGAACACTGTCTCTAAAATATTTGGCATGAAATATCATGAGCTAAACAACTATGAGGAACACAGCCGCTAAAGGAGGCCTTATGGGGAGAAATGGTATTTACTTTAATGACCGTGGCTTAGGAAATTGCCATATTCCACACTGGGTTAATAAAGGCTTAAGGCGAAGTGGAGAGTGAACGGCGGCAGTGCTGGCGGAGAGTGTGGAGGAAATGTCAAGCACCCTCTTCTCGCTGTCACCCGAACATCAGAACTCCCCTCTGCCCTCTGCTCCTTCCCCCAGCCTCCCGGCCCAGAGCAGGCTGGGTAAGAAGAGAATTGTGATTAGGGTAATTCAGCAGCTGGGAAGATAATTTCTGACACTTCTGTAGATAATGGAGTGCTGTACACGGGGTAATAAACAGAGACAGTATGATTATAAAGCTATAATTCAGTCAAGAGGTTAGATGATCTCGTAAACAGTCAGCACAAAGCCACTGCGGTTTGTCTTGATAGCATCAAGATCTTAGGACAGAACAAGAACTCTGCTACTCAATATTTTGCCTTGTTTGTTTCTTTGGAGTATTAGGGAGTGTGTGTGTGTGTGTGTGGGGGGGTGCGAACAAGTCTCCATTTGATCAATTATTCTAACCTACATATATTTATGTGCGTATACATATGGCTTTATGCATATTCTCCCAGAGCTATGCATACTCCTCAGACTCCAGGGCACATACAGGAAACACAATCTTTAAAATCTTGGCAGAGTAAAAGCATATATAAAAATCAGATGATCGTTGGCTATTTTTCATGTGCTTTGCTTTCAGGGGAGCCCATACTAGATCATTCCTTCCAAAAGGTAGTCCTTCTCCTTCCTTTATGCTGCTGCATAGCAGGGAGTACTTTGTCTGTGTTCGTTCAGAGCAGTGCACCTCTGCAAGCAACCACCCTGCGTTTCCAGCCCTGGTGGGTTCCTCTCTGCTAATTTCTAGCTGTGTAGGACCTTGGGTGAGTCAGTTAGCTTATCTGTGCTTCAGTTTCCTCTCCTGTCTAATTAGGACAACAATAGAACCTACTTTTTTTTTTTTTTTTTACAGAATGTTTCATTCTTTGAATAAGATGAAACAATATATGATAAGGGCTTAGAATAGTTCCTAGGCATTGTTGTCACTGATGTTTTGCTTTTGTTATTATTTTTTAGTAGGTGTTATTATTTTCTCCCTGAGCACAGGGAATATGCCTTGATCAATTATGTATCTTCCGAAACATATATCGCAGTGCAGGGCACTGAGGAATAAATATATGAGTTGCATTTAGATCTCTGGCTAGATTTCATAAGTCCTTTCTAATATTTTAAATTTCAGTAAAAATCTTCATTTCTATTTTTGCAGACAATGCAAGTGTACACATTTGTGCCCAACTGATCCTTAAAGAATATCTTTAGGAGTAGGTAATCTTGCAAAAGGAAGCCTGAAGTATCCTTTGATGGACTGAGTGATTTAATCAAACGGTAAGTTCCTTTCTGCCAGTGGCCATCAGCGTACGAGGTATCTTTTTATATGTTGGGTATCAGCAGGTGGTACTTTTTATATCATGCTTTGTTCTCTTTGGAACACATCTGCCCAGATGTTAAGTGGAATAGCACAAGGGTTTTATAAATCCAATATAGGGATCAATTGGAAAGTGTTGCAAGTAGCTTATTCAATGTAATAACTGAACGAGTAAACTTTGTACATGACTTTCTATAAGTTGGAGTAGATTCATCATTAGCTCTCTGATAACTTCATACCCATTACTTCCTTACATTCTGGTGTGCTCATTTGTGTGGGAGAGAAAGGGGTGAGGTTACATTTAGTGCACAGGAAACTGTTGGTACCACTCCATGTGAACATCATGTGTCCTGTGTGCTAGAGCAGAAGAAAGGCTGAGACCTGTGGGATGGAGGGCCAACCCAGAAACAAGGGTCAGGAAATTAATTGTCCATGTGACTCGAAAAGAAAATGTTAGAGGAACATTTCCAACTTAGAAACGACTTAGAACAATTTAGCAGAAGTTGTGGGACTGCTAAGATTGGCAAATGAAGAAAACGATGTCAGTGGTTTTGTTCACTGACACATCCAACAAAAATGCTGAAAAGCAGAAGGGATCACTTGCCTGGGATCAAATTCCAAGTGTGGTCCATTTTGAGAGGGGAACAGGCTAGTGTTCAGAGCTGGGCATTTGTGAGTTGGGATAATGTAGCATATTTGGCAATGTCAGAGTTGTTTTTGGAGTCTCAATTCTGATTCCAGATGTTTTTCAATACAACAAGTAGGCAGGGGGGATTTAAATAGTAAAGTTCGTGGTGAATAACATTACGCAATACTTCTTCAGCTGTCTGGATATTTTGAAAAATTATTAGGTGTCATACACATTCGATTGTAAATCGATCCTGTGAATATCCATTATTTATACCTAGGGTGACCATACAAACCAGAGACACTGTAGAGAGAGAAAGGGGTGCTGTTAATAATTATACTGGACAACACACATAATGGGGAAAGTCTCAGACGATTTGGGACACAGGAGCTTCTTATTTTGAAAGACAGGAATTGATAGTAGGAGAATGTACTTTGTTTTATATAAAACAAATTGTTTAAAATTAAAAAAATGTGTTCTCTTTGATTATAACTAATGCTATTTGCTTCTGTGACCGTGCTTACTTTCAATTGTTTGTTAAATGCAGTTAATCAGAAACAGGAATAAGACCAGGAGTGACTCCATGACAGGCTGAACTTCCTGGAGTAGGCCTAAATTTCGGTTTTCCCGAAACGACGCAGCCCTTTCCCCGAAATGACGCTGACCACAACTGGTGCTGGCGCGAAAATCCCGAGACTTGGAGCCACTTTTAAAGGAGCCAATCAGGAGCCAACACGATCAGCCACTTTTAAAGGAACCAATGAACTAGGGAGGGGAGGGGGGAAGGTGTGCCCAGCGTGTCGTGTGTAAAACACAAAAAGGTATAAAAGCTTAACCTCTACCCCAAGGCGGGGTCCTCGCCCTTAGAAGAGGCCACTGCGTTGGTGCTCTGGGACTTGGACCCTAGCTCGAGCTAGCCAATAAACTCCATTGCCATTTGCAGCCTCGGTGACTCTGCATCTCTGTTCCTGGGGCCGAGGGGAACCGGATCTAACAATTTCTACCTGGAGAGTGAAGAAGAGTGTTCATTCAATGTGCTGCAGTTCCTCCTTGATTTCTTTTTTAAGTTTTTCATTAAGTACCATTATTTTATATTATCTGCAGGAGTCTTCCCTTTGAGAGGAGACTTTTACAGTAGAGGTTCAGAAATGATCAGATAAATGTAGGAAATTTATCCTGTGTTTCAGTGGTATTAGATTTCTGTTCTTCTCTTTCCTCGTTTTACTTCTCCCCATGCAAACCCACATCACTGCCTCCCTGCTCGTGAGGCATAGGATTGTTCCAGAGGGAGAAAGATTTTGGATGTCGGGAAGCCTTTTTTATGCTTTCATGGAGAAAACCATTTTGCTAGCCTATGTCTCCTGGTTCACACTCTCTGTCCAATAATATGATACTCAATGTAAAGTTTTTTCCCTTTTCCATTTAAAAAAAAAAGACCCTTAAGCTCAAAAATAAGCACGTGCACAGAACCCAGGCTTATCTTTGGCTGTATAAAAATAACCTCTGGGCTGGGTGCATTGGCTCACACCTGTAATCCTAGCACTCTGGGAGGCCGAGGCGGCCAGATCATTTGAGCTCAGGAGTTCGAGACCAGCCTGAGCAAGAGCGAGACCCCGTCTCTACTAAAAAAATAGAAAGAAATTAGCTGGACAACTAAATATATATATATATATAGAAAAATTAGCCAGGCATGGTGGCGCATGCATGTAGTCCCAGCTACTTGGGAGGCTGAGGCAGTAGGATCGCTTGAACCCAGGAGTTTGAGGTTGCTGTGAGCTGACGCCACGCACTCTAGCCAGGCAACAGAGTGACACTCTGTCTCAAAAAATAAATAAATAAATAAATAACCTCTGTGTGCTAATGCATATGCAATGGTTCAAACAAACCCAAACCAATAAAATCATTCCTGTGTCCCTAACAAGCATTTAATAAACCTGTTTGAGGAAAATTTCTTTGGCTTAATATAATTTTGGGACATCTAATTTTTTTCACACGCAGGAACTCTCAGTGTATGATAACTCACAATATATGACTCAGAAGCAGAGATGAATTAGAAGTCTGTTAAGGTCACTTCATTCTATCAGATTCAGCTTAGAGAACTGGCTACTGGGTCTCTGTGGCTGAACTGCTAGGCTGGGTCCATAAACTAGTACGAGGTTAATAGGACTCAAAATGATTTACATTCGTGTCTTTACAGGTTGGATGGGCTGGGTATAAGGGAGAGAAGAAGAAGAAAGGGGGAGAATAAACAAAAACAAGGTGAGAAGATCTTGGCTTCACTGCATAGCTACTCTGATCTGTGCAGTAGGGACCGTGACTCCTGCCTACTCCATGGAGATGTGGTAAAGATCATGTAAAAAAATGAATTTGAAAAAGCTCGCTTTAGGGTGAAATGTTTGTGCATATATAAGGCATGTTATGCCAAGAAAGAGAAATAAACAGAATTTTGCAGACAAACCTTTCCCAAAGTTGATATTTACCTTTCTGTAATGTCTAAAGAGAGCCTCCTCAAGAAGGACATGACCTATAATATATATCCCTGATCTTTTCTGGGAAGGATGAGGATAACCTGCGCCTATCAAGCAAGCATGAGGTGGAAACCAACTGCAAAAGGAGCTTTAACTCTAGAAGAAGAAAGGCGCGAGGGTCCCTAGACTTCGGTATTTTTACTAAGATCATCGTCACCAGGACTTTGATTGGGCTGGGTCTTCAATGTCATAGTATTTTACAAGATGTTTTAATAGTCAATTTAGTGCACAAAGCAGCCAAGCTAATTGATCGTTTGACAATCAACTAATTGTTGGGCTCTTTTGATTTATGTTTGGGTCAACCTGACCATCAGAACAAGTAAGTAAATTACAGACAAGGCTAATGCATGGGAAAGTCACCGGGAGTTGGGCCAAGCCCTGTGGATGAGGACAAAGGAAGGGAAAGGTGAATTTGACACGTGTCCCTGGCCTAGGCATTACACTTTGGTTCACCATGGCTGTAAGTTCAAAACTATACAAGAACCCAAAATCAGCAGTTTATTTACTTAGGATTTTAATTTTGAAGACATTTAAGATAGGAAGCAACTAAATGGCACCACATCTCAGAATTAAAATTTCATATATACCCTCTGTGCAAATAAAAATCTATGGATTCCTATTCTCGTACTTCTTGCTGATTTGCATACTTGTTGCCGCTTCTCAAAGCACTCTTGGATAATTCACTTGTGTTTGTAGTTTAAAAAAATTTTTTCTTGTATGCCTTCATTTTTCTGTCCAGTTCTTATAGATCAGGGGTTGTACCATAGTCTCCTTTGTGTGACTAGGCAAGTTCATTAATTTCACCGTGTCTCATTTTTTCAGTATAACATAGGCATTATTACTTTTATATCACAGACATGCTATAAAGATGAAGTTCATAAAGATCTTGACATAGTTCCTTGCTAAAACATGCTTTAAACTGTTAGTAAGTATTACCACCGGACTGCTGTGTAGGGCTCTGTCCTATTAGGGTTCTGGCTCCACCGCACGGTAGGACCTTAGCTTGGGCCATTAAGCTTAACATAGCAGCCCCAACCAGCTTTTCAACCTTCTCCCACCCGTCAACGCCTCACTTACTAGTCTCCAGCCACATTGTTACAATCATTCCAGAACTGAGATATTTGCACTGGCATTTTCTCTGCCTGGACATCTCTATCCCCAGGTGTGCTCCTGGCTGTTTCTTTCCCTGTCATTAGTTATAGCTCCGCCCCCACCTAAGGAGGCTCTCCTGGACCACCGACCCAAAGGAGAGCTTCTTCCCTGGTCACTATCCCATTTCCTGTTTTGTTCATTCGTGACATCTGAATCATCTTGTTCATTTATTTACTTTTGTGTTACCTGTCTCTTCCCTTCTAGGATATAAATTGTCTGAGAGTAGAAATTTTAGTGTCTTGCTCTTGTACCCAGAACTGCGTCCTGCACAGGACAAGGGCTCATTATGTATCTTTTGAAAGGATAGATAATTGCCAAAGTCAATTTCTTTTTAGAGTAACCAAAAAAAGTGGGCCACATTTTATTATTTTAAATAATAAAAATCAATTTTTTAAATTCAAAAAATCCACCGATGCTTGTTCTTACTGAAGAGAAGATGATTTTATTCAAGCTAAATATTTTTCTGCTCTCTTGAATACAGTTTGTAAGTCTTCTTTCTGCTTCTCTCCAAACTTGAGCACTCACGGGGTAAAATTCCCATTTTCTTTCTCTGCTTTCTGTTTCAAGGTGTACAAGAGCACGAGATCCTTAAACAGGTTACAAAGGCAGGCATCTAATTCCTCTTGGCTTTGCTGTGTGGCCCAATTATGAGCCAACAGAATATGTTTGGCCACATGTTTAAACCCGCAAATAGATGTGTTTATGGAATGGAAATGTATCAGCACTAAATCATTTGTCACTGTCTGCTCAAATAGATTTAAACTTGTGGCTACGTCTTTCTAGTTCTCAAGATACAAACATTTCATTCCCGTTTGCCATGATTTTACAAGTTGGATTTTTAAAATCAATGTCATTTTGCTACACATATTTGTACATATATTTTTAACTATATCTCACTCAGCCCATTTATCCAAAGAGCAAATTAAAATAAATATTGTTGTTACCTGATGAATGTGTCTATGGTTTATTTATTTTTCCAAAACCACTTGGATGTTTTTCCTTCCTAATAAATTGGTTTCCATTTATTTCCAAATAAAATTTGCTATATTCTGATTTTTGTAGGTGGGATTTATCCTAATGTTCCTTAATTGTTTTGTAAAAATCACTTTTCTCGATAAAAACCAAAACAGTAATAACGTGAGCTAAATTATGGTATTTCTTACAGTTAAATGTTGTATTCTTGATACCTTTATTTATATGGGTTCCTTTATTTAAATGAGCATTTCTGAAATAAGTGATGTATTTGTAATAATCATTATTAACTGCATTAAGGAATGAATAATTTTCAACTGGTGGTTTTTCACAGCCAGTGATACAGCCCCCAGAGCGGGGTGTGCACAGAGTAGGAGCACATTAATGTTTGTTAAATTAATCTTTAGCAGGTTATACAATATTTAGCATGCCTGAGAGCATGGTAACATTTCATAAGTATAAAAATCAATGCAATTGGCTGGATTTAGAAATTATTAGTCTTTTCACATATGATCTTATTTTTCTGACCTTATTTATAAGGTATCGACATCAGTTCTCAAGCCAGTAAGTTTTTCCTCTGAGAAAATAATCCAGCACAAAAGAAGACAGATACAGTATTTTCCATACACATTTGGGAAACTCTAAATGATCTAAAGTTCTAATAGTCCCTGGTTTCAAATACTGAGTGTTCTTTGGTGAGTGGCATTGGTTTAATCTATGGGTTTTGTTTTCGTTGTCCTTTTTTTTTTTTAATATTGAAGCTTCTAAAAAGTTCTCAAACGAAAAAATTGAAAAACTCTAAATTTAGACTATGACAATAATTAAGAAAATGCAGAAAGGGCACTGGTAGATTTTTAAAAACTATTTTAATACAAGATTAATAGCAATTTTCTATCCAAATCAGAAATGAAAAATCTTAACCGAAATAATATTCATTTGACAGTCACATAAAATTTTAGGTTTGATTGGTGCACACATTTATCCTGCATATATATTGTGTATATGCACAGAGACCTTACTATTATGCCATCCTTTGCGGTCTTTTCATGGAAGTACCTCTTTATAAGGCAATGTCAAAGATTCCAGTAACTACTCAACTTTGAATGAAGTTCAAAATGTCCCCCTGCTAAGCTGAGTCCGGGCTGTAGCAAACCATGATATAGCAAGTCTCTAGAATGCGTACAAATCAATACACTATTTGTATCAGTTGGCCTGAAACTAAACACTGGCTAATGTCTCCACCAAGGAGGAACACATTGCAAATTTATAAGTTATGGTCTCCTTTACTCTTCTGTTGCAAAGCTAAACTGTCTTTTTTTTTTTTAATTAAAAGTCAGGTCTTTTAGTGACTGGAAGTCAATAAAAATGAGTTTAAATGTCTGCAAGGTTTGGCTAACACAAAACTTGCATTTGCTGATGCTTCTATCGTTACTCAAACCACCTGATAATTAGCTTTGCAAAGAGAAGTGATAAAAGAATCACAGCTCAGGAATTTGCTATGTTTTATTCCTCTTTGGGGACTTTAGTTGGTGTTCAGTCTGTAGCCAAAACATGTATGTAATGGCAAAAGAATTAAAGTAGGCTAATGTCTGCAGCAGGGAATAGAAATTAAATATCAGGGTTCTGCCTCCAATAATATTTTCAATGTGTTTGATTTAAAGAATGTAACATTTATAATTACTACTGCTTGTCGATGAGTAACAGTGTTTTTTAGTGTAGACAAAATAGCATTTTCTATCCCTTACATTTAAAGCAGGTGATATGATATAAGTTACTTAATGCTATCTGGGTAAATCACTGTAAGGGACTTAAGATTTCTAGTGCTAACGTTCTATGATGGCTATAATCAAAGTACCAACTTGGCCTTCGTTACAATGACAGAAGGTTGTCAACAGTTGTCCTTCAATACAGAACCGTAAACAGAGCTCTTATTCATAAATTTGCAATTCATTCTTCTCTGCTAAAGACTTTAGCCTCTGTTTAGCTTTTGTTGTAACATATACAAAGTATAATATATACCAATTACAGACGTGTATTTCTGTTAGAAAAATACATATTATAACTAAAGAACATGTAAATAGAGGCACTTCAATAAGCTAAGTGTTTGCAGTTATGAGCATCACCCACCAATGTCTAGTGTCTGATTTCAGTGAGCCCATTCCTCTCTATTCATAACAAAAGTTATGATGATGGACATCAGAGCAAATGAGGGCAGGTCATGAAAAATAATGGAGCATCACTGCATCCCCTATCACTAGGCTGAAATGAGAAAAATTGATTTGGGGGGAAAATTCCAAAATACTTACTGAAATGGGGTAATTAGATTAAATGAAATCCTTTAGGGACAAAAAAAATTCTCATATTAAATGAGTCTGAAAATCATATGACACGGCAGGCTGATGATAAAAACCAAGAAGTACAACTTGAATATTATTTTGACCACGTCCATGCAGGGTGACTAATATTGTGGCATCTCTAACTGACAGTCATTTCAGCTCTCTGCCTGGCTCATATGCATCATTAAATCTCATCAATATGAATAATATTCATAATGAAGGCATTGAAACAAATGAAGCAGGCGTTTGTATATTATCTGTGTGTTTAGTGCGTACAGAACATGGGTTCACATTCATTAATATAATGTGAATTCATACACATGCACAAAACCTTTTGGGGTGAAAGCACAGGAAAAACAAAACATCCTGATCTATTTCATAAAAGATAATGCAGAAATATTTAAAAAAAGAAAAGACTTGGAATTTAAAGCCATAAAACAAGTTATTACTCAAATATTTTGGAAAATCAAGGTTGATTTAACTTGTATTGCACCTTAATTACTGGAGAAAGACAATACTGATTACTGAACATACAATGAAATGAGCAAGGTAAATGATTGGTCCTTCACAGAGATGTTTTTATGTGTAATTGGTGATAGGAAGCCGAAGTTTGGCAGTGAAATAGACGGTTTTCTAGAAGTATGTAACGCTGAATTAGATCGTTACTTTCATCAAGGTTCAAATGAAAGGATGCCACAAAGTCTCTCAGAATCTTACATTTTATATTTCATTAGGCATAAAGTAGCAATAGATGCTTGTAAATACTTTCTGTTTTGCAAAAGTGCTCAAATATACTTAATACTATTGTGCCGTATGTGTTCTACATAAATGTGATGACTAAATCAATAACTAATTTTAATTTTGATGAGAACAGAGATCGGAAAATAGCATTTATGTGTCAATACTGTCAATGAGTTAATTAAAATGTGACTGGCATACTATGGTGTCTTGAAACATGACTTTTCCCTACTCCAGATGCAACATAAAAACGAAGAAACACATGGATAGCCAACTGTATTCACAAAGCCCCAGTTTGGTTTATTTTGCTTCTCTCTGTTGGGGGAGCGTAGGGCCTGGCTTTGGCATACTTGGTGGGGAGGTTAGGCGGTGGTTCTAAATTGGCCTATTGAGTTAAGTCATTTATCCAAGTGCCAAGCAGGAATCCTAGGCCAAAGGTGTTGTACATGAAAGCAATGGTTTTTCATGAATAACATTCTTTACACGTACAGTTTTCATTACCAGTAAATTCCTGCACACCCACGGCTCATCCCATGGGCTCCACTCCACATAAGTCTGGAGCACCCAGGACAAAGCGTGTTCATGCAAAAAGGGTGTGCCCTGGCAAACTTTTAATAAATGGACAGTTAGATACATAAAAAGTTCTCTTTCTTGATTCTTGGTGCTCACAGATCACTGAGGAATCCCTTCTCTGAGCAGCACAAAACAAGAAGAGCTGGTTGACAAAACATTTTTGTTACAAAGGTGTGTCAACCCTGAGCTTGGAATTAAGAAGTTAAAATCTGTGATTTATATATATAGAGATATAAAAATAGATGATCATACTAAGACTAAAAAAGTGAAAGAAATCTCCATGTCAATACTATATATATATTTTTGTCTTGACTTTCTTTTGTTGTTGTGAGTTATTTTGTAAGAGAATGCCCTTGTGATGCAGAAACCAACTGACACAAAGCAAATAGTTAAGAATGAAAACTCATGAATGGATCTGTAATAATTGTTTATCGTCTCATTATGAAAAAAAAAACAAAACTTTTATTGTGGGAGGATGATGAGCACAGGGCCAGAAACATCTAATTAATGTCAAAACTGTGGAAAAGCAGATATTGTATCATTGAAGATCATTTTCAATCGAGACCCTTGAGAAGGATGAACTGATAGGGTGTCTGCTAGTAACTGGACACAAAGGGAAAAATCTGTGCCAATTGGATACAATGGACAAACATTAAGGGAATTAAGAAAAATGGTGCCATTACCGAAACTGAGATTGGTCAGGGTGAGAGAGAGGTGCTGACTTGTAATTATTTTTGTTCTCACATTAAAGATGGAATTCTAAATTTAGTATCAGTACCTCCAAATCAATTTGGTATTGTGTGGTTAGAGTGTACGGTGACACCTCCAAGACAATAGTGTATCTTCACTACATTTAAAACAAATTCCAAGCTTTCTCCCCATAAGCATTTTGTAAACCCAATTTGTCACAGAAAAGCTTACACTGGGAGGTGGCTGGCCAATGCCAAACTTACGGCACTAAAGTTCCTTTATTTTTCCCTCTTGTTTGCTTCTTTGTTGCAAATGCAGTTGTCTTGGGGTTTGGCCTGGTTTTATAAGGAAAAGTATTTTCTTTCTACCTATTTTTTTTTTAATATGGGAAAAAAAACTCACAACGTGAGATTCCTTTACTTCTGCAGCATAAAAGCAAATGAAGGTAAGAAAATCTCCTGGTACGAAAGATTTGAGTAAGAATTCTCTCTAGAATAAACAAGGTCCCCACAGATAGCTGAAGGAAAGAGGAAGTAGTTCAGTCTGGCACCCAGTACTCTTTGGGAAAACAAAAAGGGAGGCAGATTGCAGTACTGCTCTCTTCTCATAGAAAACGGTAAGTTTTTGTGGCATGGTCCATTGTCCAAGAGTGTAAGAAAAGAAGTGAGTTGGCCATTCAAATAGCTAAAATGCAGTTTCATCGACCAAAATCCCAGGATTATCTGCACAGTCTCTGCAGTGCTAAGACAGTGCAGGCGAGAGACCACGAGAGCAGGGAGTGGCCGCGCTGGGCTGCGGAAGAGTCCACTTCTCTCCTGTCGGGATCCACTGCAGGGGCCTCTGTGGTGACAAACTCAAACTCCGTGGGACATACGTCATCCATGCACCCGCTGCCACTCCCTGAGCCGCTGGATTCATCGCCTGGTGTGGAAATATCGAAAAAGAAAGTTAGCTCTCAAACCAGGAACGAGGAGAGACCGAGAACCCAACAGAAAGGAGCATGGTTGCGGGGGGTGGGGAGGAAATCTCCCCATCCACAGCCTCCACCCCACCCCAACAGGTTTGTTTGTGATGGGCGGTGGACTGTGTAGAAATAGGTATTTGACACGCAGTATTATTTGATATCTGAGCTACACAACCTAAGAAACGTGTGAACTCCAGGCCCAATGGGAGGCCGTAACTACCATGTTGTCATTAGAAAGATACTTCTTCTCCTGGTTGATATTTAAATTGCATTAAGAAATTCTATTCTTTGTTCTTTTTGCACCTTAGAGCCATTGCTTTTAGCCAATATCGTACTTTTAAAAAGATTTTTAAAGGAAAACATAGAACAGGAAAAAAAAAAAGTACTGTAAGTAGGAAATCAGAGGAGCAGCAGCACATAGTTGTGGGAAGAATATGTTATTATTACTTTTGGCCACTTTTCCCCACCTACGTTCTTTTCCTAAGAGCGGGATGGGCTCTATCCTGGCCAGCCTCTCCCTTTAAACCAGGGGTTGACGAACAACAGCCTGCTGCTTGTTTTCATATGGCCCATAATAACCTAAGAATGGTCTTTATATTTTTAAGTGTTTGGTAAAAAAAAAAAAATCAAATGAAGAATAATATTTTGTGACATGTAAAAAATGCACATGTGACATTCAAATTTCAGTGTCCATACATGAAGTGTTATTGGAACCCAGCCACACCTGTTCACGTACATATGGGCACACCGCACCAGCAGCGGGGCCTTGCTGTGACGGAGACCGTGTTGCCCTCAAAGCCTAACATATTTAATATCTGGCCCTTTACAGAAAAGGTCGGCCATTCTCTGCTTGAAACCAACGCCCAGGTGCCCACACAGTACGTCAGCACCTCTAAGCCCACTCCTTACTGCCTGGTTCCTTCTTGTTTGACAAACTCTGTCTCGGGCCTGGCCCTGGATCAGGCTCCATCATTACTAGCTGTGTGAAAGTACTTGTCACCTCCTGGGAGTATATCATTTATTTGCTTGTTTACAGCTCATGGCCTTCTCAAAAATGTATGCTGGGGGTGCAAACTTCATGAGGGTGGAGACTTGGCATAGACTGTTCACTTCTGTATCTCTAAGGCCTTCAATGTTCCTGGCATTCAGCAGGTGCTCAATAAATACTTGTTGAATAAATAAATGTGCCTTGAGCAGTTTACTCAACTTGTGTCAGTTTCCTTGTCTAAACAAATACAGACAACAACATGTAACTTTCAGGTAGTGTGTGAGGACAACTCTATAACGTGCACAGGGGCGCCCAGCCCAGGACTCTCAATGATGCCTGATGGAAAAAACGGGATTCCCACAGTCAGGGCAACCTAGAATTTAATCTGCCATTTTTTTTTCTTTTTTTTGAGACAGAGTCTCACTGTGTTGCCCGGGCTAGAGTGCCGTGGCATCATCCTAGCTCACAGCAACCTCAAACTTCTGGGCTCAAGCGATCCTTCTGCCTCAGCCTCCCAAGTAGCTGGGACTACAGGCATGCGCCACCATGCCCGGCTAATTGTTTCTATGTATTTTTAGTTGTCCAATTAATTTCTTTCTATTTTTAGTAGAGACGGGGTCTCGCTCTTGCTCAGGCTGGCTTCGAATTCCTGAGCTCAAACAATCCGCCCGCCTCGGCCTCCCAGAGAGCTAGGATTACAGGCGTGAGCCACCGCGCCTGGCCCATTTTTTTTTTTAAATAGACTAGGGTGAGCCAGTTAGCCTCCATGAGGCTCCATTTTCTCACCTGTGAAAACAAGAGTAATAATATCTATTTCACAGAATTGTTGTGAGGAAGAATGTTCCTGGAAGGACTCAGGAAACTGTAAGCTTTGTAAGGACATTTGCTGTTTCCCTGACTTGCTCAATGATTCCAGCCAACAGCCCTCAACTCCTCCCTGCTGGCCGGAAGTGAGGATGCTGGTCGAGCTTCTCCTGGGAGGCTGGCGCCATCTTGGCTGCTGGACGCACCTTAGGTAAAGCCCGGGCACTGCAGGAACTCTTCTAATGTCCTCTTGCATGAGAAAGACTCACGCTTGGAGAATGAGCATAATTTTTTTTCTCAGTGAGACATCTGAATACCAGATAAGATCACCTGAGTAGACTGCACTGGGTTTTTAGCACTTTCTCTGATTTATCTTTAGTAGCCTTTTCAAGGGGGAAAATGCCCATTAATTAAATTCAGAGATCTCAGAATTGCTAAGGGGGTGGTTCTGAACACTGGTATCATGCACAAGGAGTAATACAGTTTTTACAAAGATATTATTAAAATGATTTAGAACATTAAAAATGTGGAAAGCAAATAACGACACGGGATTCTGGCTGGGAAAAGTAATGGTCCCATCTCTTTTTGAAAAGGAATCACAAATGCAAGCATTTAAGGGGTGGGATGGGCAACTTAAAAAATGTCAAAAGCAATAAGGGTGATGACAGCTATAAGATGTGATAATAGTTTATAGGACAGATGTTAGCCTAAAAGAGAGAGCCAAATTTGGTGCTTGGGTTAGAGCTAAGGGATGCTCTTAATTGTTGTTGACTTTATTTTCTTTTGAGGGGAAATGGAGCAAGATCTCTGCCTCCCGTACATTCCCCGAGCTTTGCAGGTTGACATGTATTAAACACATCAGAGAGGAGAGAGAAGCAACAAGGCCAACATTAACTAATTCTTACATATCTTGAATCATTCATTCCAATGGTCACTCTCTAGATAATACAGCATTTTATTAAATGGAGAAGAAAGAATGGATAAAATGAGAGGAGGGAGGCTAAGTACTAGCAAGAATGAAGCAAGAAAGCCAAAACCTTGTGTCCTGCTGTGTTCCAAAAAGAAACAAGTTTAGGTAAAAGGAACAGAGATAAAGGGATGATTTTGAGAAATTTTACAGCGGTGAAGTCTGGGTTGGTTATTATCCTATGTTTAGAGAATTAATTCTTTGAGTTATTTAAAATGGAATAAAGCATGAAAAATTTTCTGCAGGGGACAACTCAGCAGGCTGATGGCTAAGACTTAGATGACTTGATGTCTTCCATCTGTAACTTGTGTCTTTCTATCTCATTAATCTAAGCACAAAAGCATCATCTTTTGCTTCAGTGATCAAGTTACAGAATCTTTGGCAACTTCACATCTTATGTTCAAGAATTCTTTTCCAGGAAACTCTGTAGAAGTATACACTTAAAAAAAGCAACAAAAAAACCAACAATAAAAAATCTTGCCTTTGTATATCGAAACTACTCAGATATAGTTAGTTTCATGTCAGTGTTCACTTAATATTGTTTCAAGTCACTTCTAATACTTCTGTGATCCTTAAAAAATTAGTCATCTGTAGTACTGCATTGGCATTTTACTATTTCTCTCAATATTTCAGATACAAATGTTTATGGTTTGTGTATGTGCACAATTGGATACAGAGGGAAATGATGCAGTTGAACCCACTCACTACCGACCAGATACTGCCTTAGCTCCTTTACGTATCGCCTCGAATGAGACTCCCAACAGCCTTTGGGGCAAGGATGCTTCCATTCTACACAACAGGAATCTGAGACTCAAGAAGTAGAGCACTTTGTTCAAGACCCCAGTTCATAAGGGATAAGACAGGGATTCTAGCCCTGGCTTGTCTAAGCCATATGTAGGTCATTCTTCTTTGGGTGGTGTTGAGGGAAAGGGGGCAGGAGTTTGGGGCAGATGTCAATGCTGATGGGGAAAGAAGAAAGTGAAAAAATTACTTTGTGGCTTTGTCATTAACAGGTCAACTGGTAGATGAAACTGAATTTGGGCTTTTGTGTGGCTGCATGTATACACTGGAACTGTTCCTTAAGACCAGTTATGATTTTGGTAGCATCCTAAGTTTTGTGGATCAGAGCTCTCTGTCCAAAAGACTGTAAAAAGCTTCACAGATTGAGGAGGAATGGGACTAAATCAAAGGGGCACACTACTCTTGAAGAAAAAATATAGTCTAATCTACAGCCATATTTCACTCAGGAAGTTACTGGTCCCGGTAAAGATCTTCTTACTTGTGTCCTGGAAGTTGACGTCATTGCCATTGTATGCGTTTTTCAGTTTGTTGGTCATCACGCGGAGAGCCATGATCTGTTGTCTGATGAACGTGTCGGGCCGTGTGATGTCCACGTCCACCTCGGGGTTGTTGATCTGGTTGGTCAGCCCATCATTCATAATTTCGGGCAAGTACCTGCAAGGAAGCGGGGAGAGAAAGATTAGGGTGATCTATCAGGGACCTCACAACCAGATTCTGCCACTCCGCCTTTACAGTGAGCCAAGACACCTGGCAAAAACCAGAC